>NC_056712.1:13883395-14185878 GCF_018831695.1 Puntigrus tetrazona
TGTTTATTATTATTATCATTATTATTTAATCATATATTTTTATTCAATCATATAATAATATACAATGGTTAAATAACAATATATAATCCAATATTATTATTTAATCATGTACAGATTTTACATTCATTTCTCACATTTCATAAGATGTCCTTTGGTCGTTCTCATCAATCCATTTTGGACAACATGTCCACCAGATTTTACACAAACTTGTGGAGTCCATTCAGCTTCAGTGTTGTTGTCATTCAAATAAATGCTGTACTAACCGAGCTTAATTAGTGTTACTTATGTTAATTTTGCCTTTTTAATTAGTGTTTTGCTGAATTTGTAATAAAATATATATTCAATGAAAAAGAATGTCAATAAACAAAAAAAAAGTAAACCCTGTGGCTACAAATTTATGAAACAAAATCATTTTAAAGCTTATCATTTTAAATCTTTTAGTGGAACTGTATGAACCTCCCAGCATTAAACAGCATGTGTAAATAGAATGTGAGAAAGAGAACAAGGACAGTTGCTGGAATCAGCATTACCTTGAATATATGTTATCAGTCACCAGGACAGATGCTGTGGTCAGCAAATACCATACACTGATAGTTATTCCTACTTATCTCAGTTTTATTGAGTATATTCTATATTCTAATTGTACTGTAGAATATAATTTGCACTCAGTTTGTGTGAATAGATTCTATCCTAAATATTTGGGTAAAGAATACCTAAAAAGAATACCTAACTAAACAAATAAGTAAATTATACCTAATATATTTCATACATTACACAGCTAATGCAAAAGTGATGTTGAATCAGTGCAACGAACATTAACAATTCAGTACATTTTAACAATGATTCGGTGTTTGCTTGCTATGGGTGCTTCTCAGCTGTGGGATCATGTATGTGCCAGAGCTAATATTGTGGGTATACCCTTACCAAAAGTAGCATGTATTATAGCAAATATTACCCCAGGAACCAATGTAATCTGTAAATTTTAGCAAACAAATGTACAGAGGTCCTTTTTTAGTAGTGCTTATCATATATTATCAAGATTATCACCTTCATTTAAACAATTATTATGAATTTTTGAAGTAACTAAATTTTTATATTTATATATTTTTATATCTAGTCCATCAAAAAAGCTAGTCGCAGCGCATTCTAGGTACCACCAATCAAAACTCATCCATGACTCCCATGACGCATGAATAAATGAGTTGATCTGTTTATCTGAATATGCTGTTTGTCATCGTTGTTGAAATTAATCTTAGATTAATCTCTGAATGAGTTCAGTGATTCAGATCAAATGATGATTATGTAAAACCACAATCATCCCCTGATCAACTTTTCTCTTGGCATGTCTAACTACCCCACAGCAGCCACTGTTATAAAGAGCCCAACTAAAGCAAATACTGACCATCGTAAATAATATTCTCCATCAGTGACTGTTTGTTAACATCAGGTGTCTTCAATAACTCTGTTTTGACCTGAAAACACAAGCTTTTGAACATGATGCCTGTATCATCTCCATGTAAACAACAAAAATGTGAATTTTTGAAAAGTTAATGTGTGCATGTGCATGAATATTACATTTTAGCAGGTTGTTTCTTGATTGCCAACTACTGGCCTGGCTCGCATAGCATAGTGTTTTATTTTTTATTTACTTAATTTTATTAACTATTTTACTAATTTTTAATAGTACACTGCAAGTGTTTTGATTAACTTATTCATTTTATTAATAATAAATAATTATACTGTGTTGAATCAATTAATAATACTGCTTGTAATTTTAAAAATAACTGGAACAATCTCCCTAATGCTGTTTGGGAGGCAGACACACTCTGTCAGTTTAGAACGGTCTCTTTAACCTAGCCTGCATATAACACACTAATACGTTTTGATTATTCAAATCTGTTAAAGCATTGTTAAGATGCATTAATTAGATCAGCTGGAACTAGGAACAATCCCCATAACATCGTAAAAAGAAATGGCATCTACGCTTATTCTGTTTCTCAGTTTGTATGTAGATCAGATGGTGGATCAGCCAGCCCAATCTCACAGCAATTTCTACATGTTTTACGAGGGGGCTAAATCGCATTTATAATAGGCAAATAGTCAGTGGTCTCTATAAAATGTTTCTTTGTAAAAATGTTATCAATTTAGATGTTTAACTAAAACAACAAATTTATTGCATTAGGTTTTAACATGTCAGGCAATAATCAGCAATGCTTTCGTTTTTAGGATGAAGTCAGTATGCTTTTACAGTATGCTTGTCTGCATCAGTGACCTTTTATGATGGTCCAGCTGCTGCTGCTCTCCTGCTCCCCACACAGAGGTGACCCTGTAACCAAGCCAAAGTCTTCCAGCGCCCTCCAGCTGTAACACACACTCATTAATGACTAAATCAACGTCCTAATTAGCGGCACACTGTCTCATTAATCACCCTGTGTCTGCAGCTCCCAAACACACTACTTGCTACTGTTTTTATTAAATACATGAAACTCGATAGTCGATATTTAAACCCACACGAAATCAAAAGCATTAGTACATAAAAGCAAGTACATGTTTAAATGTGTCTACATCCGTGCTTCCCAAACCCTTTGAAGCTCACACATGCAAAGGGAACAAGTTAAATTCAGCCCTCATCGGGAGTTTGACCGACATGCCATCTGGCCAATAACTCTAGAATTAGAATTAGATGATTTAGGGAAAGTCCCAGAGAGTAGATCAATGTTGGTGAACCAGATGTGAAAAATTCAGTTCAGTGGTGTTAAATAATGTTCTTAACTTACATAAAACCACTTGATTTAGACGTTTTTAGGTTTTTACCTGTTTTAAATTAAATATATTATAGTAAATTGTAAGTACAAACAACAGACATAACAGTTGAAACTAAATATGTAAATATTCTCATGGCTCTTTTTTGTATTTCTTTCGCTGGGGGGCGTTCAGAGGCCAGACTAAAGCTATCGTGCGCCCTGAGCTGCCTCACAGTGAGCTGCAGGTGACAAAACCCAAACCTCAGAGCGTAGAAGTGGACAGAAGTGACAGGGTTTTCTATAAAATAGAGGTAATCTATTTTTATTTAATGTCATGTCAGCGTCTTATGGCAAAAAACAAAACAAAAGTATGTGCATATAAAGTTCCTGTGAGTCTGTGATGTAGAACACATATCTCACCACTTGGTGGCGCCTCTGCTCCACTGACTAATAATAAGGCGACGTTTCCTTTATAAAGCAGACTTGAGGAGTCAGGAATGATTAATTGTTTCCAAATAAATGCAAGGCTGTAGGGAAAAAAAGTTGCTGGATCAAAAAGCAAGGACTTCTTGTGCTCCCTAGATGACTTGCAGGCAGCAATGTGTTTGTGTGTGTGTGTGTATGCGTGCATCGTTTGTGCATTGTGCATGGTGTTTGTGTGTTTCACACTTTTAAAGGTTATCTACAGTAATTTTAAAGGTTATTTGCTCCTATATACCAGCTGTGCAGTTTCCAATCAAATGCAACTTTGCATTTAATACTTTTAAAACCCGTACTCACATGTGCTCTTGGTATAGGAACGCTGTGGTTAGATGTGTTATTTGCATGACAGCTCTTCTCAAAGACCATTATTCTCATAGCCGTGAGTAGCCATTAATAGAAATTTTATATTGAAAATAAACAGGTGACCTCCATAGACTTTCACTCCCACTGTTCTATTGTGAACGGCTGACATCACACGGCTTCTCATGCATCTCTCTGACTGAATCTGGTGGCTTTGCTACTGGAGATTGAAGACTCAGAAGGTCTTAAGTGTGATTTCAGAGGCTGCATGTGCGTCTAGGCTGAGAACACCCCCGGTAGGTGAGAAATGTCACAGTCAGGTAGTATTTCAAAAGTATAATCACACTTTAAAAAAATTAGTTTCAGCTTTATACAGTATGCTCATGAGCTTCACACAGATCAGGGTTAAAGGAAACTCAATTATTTAAGTTTTTTTTCATTGCAGTTTGATATTGTGGCATTATAGGCTGAATGGACTCCATCTAAGAATAACTCTTATATTGTTGAGACTAGTGTTATTAGCTATTTTTTTTTTTTTTATTGTTTATATGTTGAGTAGTGTTTCAAGATGAACACTTTCTGGAATAAAGAAATTTGGGGTTTATTTAATTATACATGAGTGTAAAACATACACCATCTGGCTTTTGAGGAATGTTTATTTGTATCAACATCTGTCAGTCGTTACTGACAGCTATTGAATTACATGTTTTGCTTTTACAAGATATTATAGTGCGTCAACTAATATGTATATGCATTTTAAGCAGTCAGCTATACCCGATCTCACTAATTTACATTTCAAATGATCAGAATTGGCCATATAAATATCAGCAATATATTTTGCTCATTTTGAACTTCATATTCTTGTATGTCATACTGAATTAGCCATAAAAGTTTCATGTATCAAAAGATACTCAGCAACAACAAAAACACATTCATTAAAACTTCTTTAGACTATAAAACTGTCCAGTCCCAAGATATTAAACATTTTATATTCTGAGACAATTTTGTAACACGTAATGTTTTAATGTCGTGCATCTCCTAGCAATGAGACACATTTATACATGATATTGTTGTGTTCAGAAAGACTTCAGAGTGTTCTTTAGTGTTCAGATTTTAAAGGCAGTACAGTGTATACCAGCTTTAAGTTGCAAAATGTACCAGATTTTATGTTGATGATACAAAAAAGTCTAACTTTTGAATGTCCCCCCATGGATACCAGGCAGCATAGCTTTAAACTGAACTAACTAGGTTTACCTCGAAAAGAAGCTCCAGTTCAAATAAGTGCTTGACATAAGTACTTTTAAGCTCTATGGAATAGTTTGCAACTGGAAGATGAGTCAAAATTATTTTCTTCAAGCACAACATGTTTTTGCCGGAGCAGAAGTATTTGACCTGAAATATTCCTACTGCAAACCTTGTACAAAAACAGAAAAAAAAAACATGTGCTTAAGCCATTTTCCAGAAAGAGATTTCAGCTGTTTAAAATTAAGCATCATGTTTCATATCTTATGCACTAAGAGTCACTTTTAGAGCCGTTCTCCCCTGGCTTCACGAAATTAAACCTGCTTTTCATTTAGAGTGCTGCACCGAGAATGATGTGATTCATCTTGTCAACCATTTAAAGAGCGCAGGAGAGCACGAGATAGGTGCATTAGTCAACCCTTCTCTCTTAAACTGCAGCTTCATGGGCAGATGTGCTTTCCAGCTACTGGAAAACAGCAAGAGACATGGTTAATACTTAATGCAGAAGTGCAAACGAGAACCTGCTGGATGTACGGACAAAAGCATGTAAAGAGTTTGACATGTAAGGTCAGGAAACACAGCAACGCTTCAGCCTCTTGTGTGCATGAGATGGAGACAGAGGTGATGAAACGTCAAAGCCTTTCCCTCACCTTTATACTAGACACGTTAAATCGATATCAGCCACCGTGGATATCGATGTACACCTCTGTGAAACTATTTACAGGCTGTGTTCTGTGTTTTAACCCATGAGGAAACAGCATTTACTGTAGATGCCAAAAAGCAGCACTGATGTTGTTATTCTCCTCGACAACCCATGACCAGAAGACTCTGTGCTGTGTTGAGGTACAAGAACTAGGGCCAGAGGACTCGAGGAGATCTGACAAACCAGAGCTGGTGGAGAAAACTCCATCCAGAGAGAGCAGCAGAACTGAGCCGTGACTGAAAGAAGGGTGAAGTGGACCAGGGGGACATTAGTATTCAAATGCTTAAGCCTGCAGCCATCTGCTGGACCAAGGATTAGAGCACTTGCTCATTTGATCAGAATTATGTTTTATTTAACAGCTGTACTACATATATATATATATATATATATATATATATATATATATATATATATATATATATATATATATATATATATATATGCAGCAAGACATACCTGGTCTGATGGCATAAACATACCTTGGTGCACTTTTTTGGCAAGACACAATATCCGTGCCAGTAAATATATATCACTTAAGTTTCCAAAAGAAATGAACGCTAGAGGCAATAAAATGAATTTACAGAGTTTTGATTAATAAAATGCATAATTTTTCTAATTACTGGAAGAATATCATGCTATCAAAACAATATTAATATGCTGGGAGATTTGAAATCTGATGCTTTTTAACATTAGCATCACACATATCCAGCTTCATATCTATGGGTTTTCATAGAGGTAGGTTTGTTCGGTAGCTCATGAAGTAAAGAGATGTAGTTGAAAGGCAAGGATATCTGATTTGAAATAATATGGTTGCGTCAACAAATGTCTTTTGATATTAGTTTTGTTTTTGTTAACACTGTTGGGTATCTTTAGGTGTAGGCTAGGTGTAGGGCATATTTCCAGCATGGTGGAGCATTAGCTTTCATTGTCAGTCCCTGGTTATTTGAATTCTGTACCGCCGCAATACCTACCTAAAGCAATGTAATTAAAACACATGCTAGGGTTTTAGTGCCAATCAGTAAACATTTCTCTTTGAAACTGTGGCAAAAGTAAAGCAAGTAAAAACAGTGTTGTAAAAAAGAGCACAGAGGAACATATTTTTCTGAGACCAGGTTGAACTGAACTTATCTCACACTTTTGCTGAATGGTACAATAGTGATATTTTACATTTAATTTGAATATCAACATTGAAATTTGGTCAGTCCAAAAATTGAGGTTAATCTAATTTTGTGTCTCTTGTGATCTGTGCTATATTGTTTTGTGTCTGCATGTTACACATGCATCATTGTGTCTGCTTGGGATTTGGACATGCATCATTGATTTTACATTTGTGGAGTAAAAAATATATTTTTTATTTTAAAGTGAAAGATCAAATCAGACTTCAAGATGGGCCCCCAAAAGAGACATAGAAAGTCTAATCTGACATTTTAACTAGCCATATTTATTTATTTTTATTGTAATTAGTATAATTTTCAACAAACCTACAAAGTTAAATCATACAATACAATCTATATATTTAAAATTGAATTAATATGTATAAATCATTTTAATTCAGTATATGCAAAATCTATATTATATGTTAAAAATTAAACATCAATATACATGGCCCTTAATAGTCATCCATCTTATCCTATGTGTGTGTAAACAACTTTCTATACTTCTAAATTCAGACAGACAAAGACAAAGTCAAATAGTTATCTGGAAGTGGCACTGACACCCTGAGGCTTCTGATGACAGTCATCAGCTTGGGCTACATACTGGAGTTGGTGAGGTTGCTGCTCAAGCTGAAAGATTCCCCTGATTCAATGGTAAAAAAAAATGCAGAGGCACAAGTTCATACCAGAAGAAAATGGGATGCATCACAAGCATCAGGCCTTAACTTATCTGAAACACCAGGGGGTCATGGGATCGATATAGCACGGCAGGGCAGGCTTCGGATGGAAAACATCAACCAAGATGTGGTCCAAAACCACAGCGTTTGAGAGGAAAAGGCTGATTGTCCAGGAGGTCTCGAAGAAGGAAGGGGAAAGCTATAGGGCTAAAGCTGCAAGGCAATCCCAGCAAGAGAAATGGACAACCTGAGAGGCTGTCATCGATAGGACAACATGGGCTGATCTGTGGATGCTGCCCCAAGCAAGTTTGAGTTTCCTGATCAGGACCACATATAACACCTTCCCAAACCTTCAGAACCAGCTCCATGGGTACAGCATCGAAGAGGCTTGCTAGCTTTGGGGTCACCAGAGTCCCGGCTTACACCACATCCTCTTCAACTGTAAGGCTGCTCTGACCCAGGGCCGTTAATGGGTCTTGCGGAAGCTGCCAGAAGTCATCGAAGCCTGCAGACCCAAAGTGCACAAAGCCAGCTCAGCAACATCAAACCAGCCTGTTCAGGTCATCAGGCGAGTGGAGCTAAGCAGCATTATACAGGACAGGTCCCTGAGGTGAGTGGGACCTACAAGCTGATCTTTGTCACCAACTGAAGTTCCCTCAGCAGATTTCCATAACATCACTTTATGATATTGTAATCTTTTCCACCACCACTTACAAGTGCTTAGAAGTGGTGATGGATACAAGCATTAGCTTAAATCAAATGCTGTACCATAAATGTTTCATACAAGATGTCTAAACGCCCTGGATATCTTCAGTGGCTGTGGCGTAATAAGAGTGGGTATGCTTACATCAGGATGGCAAATATCGTTTCTCGTCTCTGCCGTTTGTAAACTCTTTCTGTAGCTGTGGTCCACTAAAAGAGTTAAAGGCATCAGCTAAAGTTGAGAGAACAAAAAAGTGGGTCTTTAGGAAGTTTTATTTGTCCACAGGAACCTTCTCATTATTTTGTCAACCTCTTCTCTTGATGCTCTTGGGATGAAAATGTAAACTACACAGTATATCTTATTAGTATTGTATTTTCTGAACTGTGTATTCTGCATTGCGTTGCAGTATTAAGTGGCAGTATTTCACAGAGTTTTGACACAGAATGTACTGTGCACCTAAAATAATCCGTTCCTCATAGTCTACAAACAGTTGCAGTTTTTTTTTTGTTATATGCATTTTTCATGGGTTTTCTACTACATATTTCAGTAAGAGTCATCATTTACATTTTATTAAGCTATAAATATCCTAATACCCTTTAAGATTACTTTAAAAGTGTCAAAGTCAGAGGTCTAAGTTGCAGAAGGCCCTTAAAAACCCGGTGGAGGAGGCACAATATTGTATGTGGAATGTTTTCACGCCTTGCTTTTGCTTTGAAATGCATATTTTATGTTCATTGGTTACAGCCTATATTTTAAACATGCATATTTAACATACACAGGCAGGTGACTCACTTTTCGCACTCTTCTCTTTGCCCTGTGATCTTGAGAACTGTGGCACACAGATAAACAGCAGTGTGATATGTTCTTGCGTCAGAGTGTACAGAAATAACTGGCAGATGAAGTAAGAACTGGGAATTGTCCCACATGCAGACACTGGTATCTGAAACATGCAATATTGTACAAAATAAACACTTTTTTTTGTAACGATCAAAAATTGTCAAACATTAACAGGTTCACAATTCTGAAAATAAATGTATAGAAATCTCCAGTGCTATGTGATTAACGTAACATTTCTTCAGTGGAAGACACACACACACACACACACACACACACAAAGATATATACAGTATAAAATATGCCTTAATGTTGGCCGCATTTGCCAGTTTTGTGGTTCAGTTCAGACTACCACCGTGCTGCATATTTCACTGGTCAGTGATTAAGATGTTAGTATTTTGGGAAAAAAAATGTGCAAAATAGACACGTTTGGTAACTTGTCTCTTTGCTATTAAACTAGTTTAGCAGGACCTTCAGTGGTTTGGTAAACTCACTGTTTATGTCAGTTCTCCCTGGTGTGCATGCGCTAGAGAGTGTCTGGCCTTGTGCCATCGATACCAGATGTGAGACTATAATGAGAAAATTCTAGAATAGAGCAACAGCAGGCTTGACACTCCAGTCTTCCTTTATCGGCAGATGCACATATCACAGCACATTATGTTACCCTCAGCATCACCTTTTAGGATAGTAAGGTGCCTATTGTGCAAGATCTAAAATGGTCTTTAATTTCCTTAAGAAATCTAAACAACGCTGCAGTTATCTGTTTAAATGATTAAGGAATCTGAAATAATTTGTATTGGGGGAACTAACGAAGAAATGGGCCAAATTTCAATTAAGGCCGAGCCAGCTTCGCTAATAGCAGAATAATTGTGAGCTTTGTGATATTCAGGAATCATTTGCGCACTCCTTTGTGAGCTTTGAAATGCCAGTTGAATATCTATTTTCCTTGGCTAACCTTATTAAAATAGTGTTTGCTTTTGGGAAGTCTCAGTGGGGATTGTAGCAAAATCATTCTTCAAAGAAATAAGCACTCTCTCTTTTTCAAATATATGCTCGCATCAAACTGTCATTTCCTCAGCAGGTTCTCGTGGTTAATTTATATTTCATGCAATTCAGTTGAATGAATTCGCTCTGCAGTTTATGATGGATTCTTGTGCTTTACTTATACAGCAACATTGCATAATTTTGGCATGAAATAACAGCTAGAAATTATGAGGTCATTATGATTATACTGCATTAGCATACACAAACAAGAAACAACAAACTTGGCCATTAGCTGTTATGTCACTCAAAGTTCCTGAGGTGGAATTTGTAATTCGGTATCTGCATGCTCCATCTATCATATTTAAGTCAGACGCCTTTGGTGAGCTGTAACTCATCTGAGATAAGCTCTCATTAATTTCTCACACCCTTAAGTGCTTCATATTACTACTGACAGCACAGCCATCTGCATTTTAATGTCTCAAATTGCTGTCATGATAAAACATGCGAGGATCTAATTGTGCTTTTTCAAGCTGATCCTATGTAAAATAGCTAGATCAAATACCAAATAAAACCTTAGATTCTTAGCCTTAAAGATGATGTGGAATCAAAATGAGCATCAACAAACACAAGCCTTTTCACGTGACCCTGTAAATCTGTGTTCAAATGATCTAAATCTGTTTTATACACCTTTGCACAACTTTGCTTCAGCGATCAGGACTAAAACAAAATCTTCAGAACCAAGTTATTAATTCTGATTTTCTCATCCAACACCATTTCATGCCTTAATATCTTAAAATATTGGGTAGTTATAGTTATGCTCAAAATTTAAAAAATGTAAAACTCATTCAACATTTTGGCAAGCTCTTTTGCGTTCTCTGTCTACTTTGTAATACACTATACAAAAGTGTGCATTTGTGGATAACCCTGCGTATTTTACCACAGCTAATTGCAATCATTGTCTGCCTTCCCTCCTTCCATCCCTCTTTTTACTACTCCTTAAATACACTTACCTCACTTTCCTTCATATTACACTGACCTTTCTTTTTCATATGTGGGTGTCTCTCTTCTTCTTCCTTGAAAAAAGATTAAAAAAAGAATGAAAGAAGGAAATAATAAATAAATACATACAAACATAAATAAAGCATTTTAGATCTTTAAATGTTATGTAGTGTGAACTTCGACTTGTGCTTATGTGTTTTAAGTTTTAAAATACACATCATTTTTTACATTATTGTTTCTCCTCTAAGCCCCGCCTTCCAAAACGAGTTGATTTGTACAAATCTCCTAATTGTAAAAAAGCAAGGTGTGCTCTTATTGGCTGGCTACCCAGAGCCAAATTTGGCAGAATAACTCAAGCATTTGACAGAAATGCCACGCCCCTTATCATAACATGATGCCGTGTCCCTGCATGATGATTCAAAAACAATAAAATAAGGTATTTGTTGCATCTAGTTGTAGGGTTTTACTTTAAATTTTACTAGCTCTTTTATTTTATTTAGGGAGTCGAATCAAACTGATTTGATTACACTGATTCAAAATTCATAGAATACACTCTGTTGACCAGAGTCCAGAGTTTAGCTCAATGTAGTGTATCTTACCAGTTACCAATCTTTTGTCTTTGTTTGTTTGTGTTACCGATTGATTCTGGAAGGCAGGGGTCCAGATTGTCCGAGGAAATCCCTGCGCTTCTGAATCTCCTGGAGGACATCTTTGGGGTTCATTCGCAGGTGAATGGACTTTGCCTTGGTTTGAGGAGGGTTCGGAGCCGGTTGCCTAGGATGGATGCTGAGCTCTGGAAGTTCTTTGTTGAGTTGGTTGCGCCGCTTTAGTCTTTGAAACTTTAGTCTTTAGTCTTTGGCAGAGTTGAAGATCCATGGAGTGTTGGGTGATGTTTTCGCTGGCAGGACATTAGAGTGAGATTCAGTGGTTCTCAGCAGTTTGCGCTGTCTGAATGTCCTTGGCAATTTCCAGCCGTTCCAGAAGAGTTTTGTGGGGTTGTTTGGCAGAAGGCAATTAGCGCGACATTCTTTTTGTCACTCGCTTTTATTAACTAACCTGGGAACATCATCTCATGAGATGATGTTCCAATCAGCGTGGTGCTGCGGATCGCTTTTCGTGCATGAATTAGCCTACATTGACATGGGATCCTGTAACTCACAGGGGAAAAACATCTCTGCCAGTTTATAAACTTTTAAAAAGTTTCTTACCATTCATATAATACCAAATATCGAACATTCATTCACACCACAAAATGTTGAAAGTTTTATTTGACATCAAATGTTTAAAGGGTAAGAATAGATTAAAATAGCACAATTTCATAAACACCAGGAAATCATTTGTAAACCAACATATTTTTGCTCTAATAGAAATAAATTATTGTCTTTTAGAAATTTTCGCAAGTTTGAGTGTCTCTTTCTTTTTTGTGGTATGTAGATGAAAACAGAGACATCTCGAGGTCAAAGAAGGTCACGCTGTGGAGCCTCCCAGTGTCCACTTAAGTTTGTAAATCAAATGCTTGTGTTTATTCGATTATTGATTTATGCTAAGTCCACTCCACATCTGGTCCGTTAATAATCTCAGGCAAAAAGTTCTGTCTTCAGTCTTGATTGATTTAGCAATTTTGATCCCCGAGAGATAAGGACCAGACCTCGGCAGGAGGCCATCCAGACACTCAGGCATCATAGGATGGTCATTGATCAGTTTTTTACGATTCATGAACAATTTAGGAGGAGGAAATTTGATCCTCCTCTGGAATGTGATTCTTTTTCAGCTTGTCTGTTCACTGAGGTCCGACACAGTGGAGACATAATTATTGATTATCACGACTTAGTACTGTCATTTTATACATTGCGTTAATGCCTTTTGTTTTTGCAATGCCCATTTTAACCGCTAGCTGTCAATCTGACATACTGTACCTTTAAATGCCACAAATGTGATGTGAGAGCATGTGGCCTTTCAGTATAATTTGATGGATCAGATCACAAGATTTGCTGGACCCTGTTTACACCTGCGCTTAGCACTGTTCACGCCACAGTCTTCTCACATAAATCATTTCAAATCAATTTTATCATGTCCATTTATTTATTTATTTGATAAATGCCTGTGCTGTTGTCCTCTGTCAAGGGTTTATTTTGCAATAATGACCAGCGGATTGTGTGTTATGCTTTACATAAACATCGTGCTAGCCTCTATACTTGACGTAATTAAAGTCCTGTGTTTCATTCTTGCAACCTATTCTTTAAAATAAAACTGAATGATTGTAAAGGAGCATCCTAGCTCTGGCCTCATTCATCTTCTTGACAAAGAAAAGAGGCACTTATTGGATGGATGTGTGAATTATGAAATGGCACCTAATCATGTGCTGAGCGCATGAAAATGAGTGTGAAGGGTGAGTGGTGATAGCACGTCACCTGCAGGCACTGAGACAGAAAAGAGGCATAAACAACCAAATTCAATTACCGGACTAAAACTCCGCGGGAGAATCTGACAGCGATTGGAGGGGTTGGCAGGTAAACTGTACCGCTTAGGGTAATATCGCCTTGTATTTAGGTTTGCTACATAAAACGACTGTCTTTTTTTCATCCCTGTCATTAATGAATGTGTGAAGCGGAGAGTTGTGAAAAAAGCTGTGGAGCACAATCTTGTGTAAAAGCATGAAAGGAAAATCAAACTGTGGAATTTGAAGAAAAAAAAAAAACTGTGACCATTGTTTTGATCACTTTGTGCACTGTAAAAATTTCTTACATTTAAATATATTTAAATGCATTTCACAACTTTATAACACTACAGTAAAAACCTGTTAATGAATTTATCACATTGTGAAAAAAAGCTCAAATGGAATAATGCTTAAAAAAGTACAGTTTTTTTATTCATATATATATATATATATATATATATATATATATATATATATATATATATATATATAATGTGAGAGTAAGCACATGGTTATAAACCCCGGTGGAAAAAACAACAACAATAATACCAATAAATATATAGCTTTGTGGGAAATCGTTCATATGGGGAGCACACACACAGACTCTTTGTCTTTGAAAATACAAAATGAACCCAATTTACACATCAAACCCTTTCCCAAACAAACAAAGCGAGTTTTTTTTAGCCTTATCTACCACGATGGCATAGTTCACGTTTAAAATTGAAAACAAATAAAAATAAAGGAAAAGCATAAATGGAACACACAAAATGTTGAAGAATTGACCTGGTTACCAACTTTTAGATATGACATCACTACTCGTGGGTGAAGTTTCATTTCATGCACCAGCAGATTCTTTAAACAAGTAATAGAATACATGCAAAAGGTTTGATTTAAATTGTTCAAAGGCCAGTGGTACAAACAATTATGAGTAAGACTCGCACACCATTTAAAATTCCACAGAATTCATCCAAAGGCTGTAAACCTGAATGGCTTTGTCTTAGCACCAACGTCCAAGTTGTTTATTCGAAATGTATTTCACATCTTACCCATATTCACAACCAGCTTTTTATGTTATGACCTTCACTAACTATGTGGCACACTATAGATTTAGCTGTTGTGTAGTATTTAATGACTCATTTGTTTTCTCAACATGTTTACCTCAGTGACACCCTTTAATGCCATGTGTTGAGAGATAAATGGATAGGACTATTTCCTCCAGTGTGCTTCTCCTATTCATCTTTAAATGTTTCAGCCGCTGCACTATAAACAGTCTTAATGGAGAACACTCTACTGACAAATGAGAGCTGTAAATTAAGTCAATTGCCCTTTGTCTGAGACAGAAAGAAGGAGAGTGTGAAACAGAGAGGGAATGTCTGGCCTAATTTAATAGCACTAAACACATTAAACCAAAGGTCAGATATCTCATATTTAGTTTTTTATAGAGCTGCAGAAGTCTGACTCTATCACTGATGTTTTGTCCTAAATGGCTGCAGGAACCGGTCAGGACTTCATTAGTGTAATTCAAAGCCCTTATTTGTTTCATGTGTAATAAACGCACTCCTGTTTCTCACCCTACTAACATTGACTCTCTGGTCAATATCATAAGCCGTTAAAAAGACCATCTTTTTTATTACGACATAATCGTCTCAGTTTCTGTACAGTGTCTGACCTGCCTTATTGCATTATTGTTTCTACACAATTTAACAAAATTTCAACAAAATCCATTGTCAGCACTGAGAGAGAGAGAGAGAGAGAGAGAGAGGGAGTAAGAGAGAATGAGTGAGTTTTCACACTTTATTCAAAGAAGATTAGCCAAATGTATTTATCTATTTATTTTACCAATCGAATTGATAGCGTTGATTTATACTAGCCATGCTGTACACATGTAAAAACCTGCATTTCATTTGTATTATGTGCTATTGCAATGTGGTTTATGCAAACTCTAAAACGAGATACTGTACACAATACAAAATGTAGTAGCCTATACAAAGTTAAATAAAGCTAATAAAGGTGAGTGAGTCCATGGCTGTAAAAGAAATCTTAAGGTAAAAATAAATGAACAAACATCTAGACATTTAAAGAATGTTAATCATTACACATATACACCACAGAATTTGATTTTATGTCTTTGCCATATAGATTTTTTTCTTTTCTTTCTTTGGTGATAATAAGGTGATAATTCAGACAGTCACACCAATCTCTGTTATGAAATCTGTTGAACTCAATCCAGTCAGACTAATCGAAAGCCAAAGTCTAAATGCCATGGAGGAGGAATACTAATTGAGGGATAGAAATGGAGAATTATTACTAAACTTAATTAGATTAAGATAAGCAATTACAGTACTTATGGTGTGGGAGGACATGCCATAGTTTATTAAAGATCATACATCTTACTATTTTAATGAAATGTAAACCCCATAAGCATATATTTTTAAAATTTACAGGTATATTTTCTTTAACGTTCATAGATCTGCTTTGGTGGTAAATAATATATCAGTCTTCTTGATCTCTTATGTACTTTGCTGATCAGGCGCATACAAAGTGTTCATGAAAGTCATAAGTGTCGTGGAAGAGGTTGGTCAAACGAGGGCCTTGACTGATTTAATGAGTCTGCTGGCCAACGGTGAGAAGAGTTAAAGAACGTCTGAACCTGAGCTGATTCATTAACTACCCACCGTCACTCATTTTAATGGGGAATTAAATTAGACTGACAGACAATAGGCATCACAAGAGCATGTGAATTATGAATGCCCATCTTGTTTTTCTTACGGGAACCAAATGACCAATAAATACCAGATTCGGTTGAAACTTAAATTTATTTTCTCTAAATGAGGACAATATTTTTGGAAGTAGTGTAGATGCAATAGACATAGATCATAGACAATCACTGGCTTTAATTATTAACTTTAAATCAATTAATGTTAATTTAATGGGAATTAGCTTGTGGATTATTTAAATGCATAAGCTTTTGTAATTCCTGTGTGGATTCATGTTATTTTATACTGCATGTTGTGCATAATTTAATTTTAGAATTGAGCTCAGTACAAGTCTGATTCAGAAAATAACAATGTTTCGTTTTTTAAATTAAATTTTATGAAAAATGCTGTAACCTTTGAGAAGTCTGAAGATTAAAAACAAAAATCTGTAATTATGCACAGTTCATTCATCACGCTGAAAATTAAGTGCATTTCATACAAATAATAAAGTAATCAAAAAGTGATGGTAACATAAATTCTTCCATTACTGTTTTTCCATTACTTAACTGAGCTTAAACTTAAATTTAAATACATTTTTTTTTCCATTATATGAGAAGTCAGTTTAATATAATGTAAGTTGAAATGACTTGTACAGCCGATTTCATTATACTTAAAAATACTTATACTAGTTAAAATGGGTGAAATTTTTAACAGTATAATATTCTATTCTGAACATGACCTTAGGTTTATAATGCATGTTCTGCATAGCAATTCTGAGCATTTACTCTGCATCTAGATCTTTTTGTATTTTTGGATCGATGTATTTGGATAGATTAATCAGTTTTGCCGGCATAATGTTTAAATTTTCCCTAAACCATTTCAAAAAGCCTCACACAGACATGGTTCACACAAATGTGAACAAGCTTTAATCCATACACAAGCTCAAATAAACTCTCTACAGTTGAGCAGAAAAAAAAAACATGCCTAGACTGCAAGACAAGGCTGTATTTTATCTCAAACTGGAGTTGTTGAACTGCTCATGAAGTAACAATCTTCAAAACACCTTTCTACCTTTGTATTAGCATCAGTTTATAGGAAAAGTTGCGAACATTGTTTGAGGTATTAACAATTCTGCTCACTACTGAGTGACTGCTGTTTCTTCGCGAGCGTCTACAAACAAAAATTCAAAACCAGCATCAGCAGAAGACGGGCTAGCCTGTGGCAAAGCCCACATCTCCACACAGGCTGGCAAGTTGAACGCAGAGCGAGATGGATTCGGGAGGCAATTAGGGATGACATTCTGGGGAGACGCTCGCTTGGCATCAAAGTCTAAATCCCCAGAAGGCAGCTGTTACTTAGAGAAAGGTTAAGAACCAGCTCCAGCTTGCTCCATCCTACCTTCCTTTCTGCTCTTCCCTGTTGCTGATGAAAACTAATCCAGACAAAGGAAAGACCACCATTTGCTCTCTGGGTATCTATGATTGAATTTTCACATCCAGGCAAATGCTCTACTTATGAAATACTCTAAAACCGAAGCAGTTAAATTTGATAAAATGAACATTTGTCTTTTATTACGTTTCTGTTCATGTCATTTTATGAACATAATGTCCTTTTATTAATTGCTTTTTCCCCAAAACAGTATGTTTGATTAGAAACTAGAAAATATTTTATTTTTAGATCTCTGTAGTCAGATACACTTTAACAATTCTCCCACAACCACAATATTACTATTTACACTGTATTCTTAAGCAAATAAATGCATTATTGGTAAGCATAACAGACGTCTTTCAAAAACGTGAAAACATGTAGCTTATAAAACTGTCTGCACATAAAACTTTCGCCTTTTAAGATATATTCTTTTCACATCTTTTATCCTAAGCGGACTGGTCTGAAAGAGTATTCGGCTCAAGGCTTTGAGTGTCATGTGATGGACAGATGAAAAGCCGACGTTTTTCTCAAACAGACACATTTCATCTTCTCACGTTCACAATAAGATGTGCTTTTTGTAGCTATAATTTAGACATGTCATGTGCATCATATTACACCACACACAAAAAACATATCTATTATATCTATTACTACTATACAGCGTTGAGAAGAGTAATGAGACATTATATTCAATCTGAATGAAAAGCTTTCAGGCAAACACCAAGTTTCCATTCTGGATTTATGAAACTGAAATAGCAGCTAATCTTACACAACTAAGTAAATGAAAGAATAATTGCAATGCTATTTTTGAATCTTTGTGTACATCCTAAATGCAGTGCAAGATATATTTTTAGATACGTTAGAAAGGCAAAGCAGTTACACACTGGGGTTTCACGCAGAGTTCTGCTTTCTCTGTCGCTTTCTCCTACAAGATCTCTGACAGCGCTCAAAAGTGTCTCACTGTTATGTGAGCATTGATACTAAATGCTGCTCTTAGCGTGCATAGAAACTTTGTTTGGAGTGAAAGTAGCGGATATTATGTGTGTAAATACTTTCATCAGACTGCAGGGTGTAAACATTATCATTTTCTACAATTATTGGTAGATACTGTACATTCATATTGTGAGGACTTCTTAAGGCAGTGAGATAAATGGAAGTAAAAATACATGATTCATTAGATAAAGAGAGCCACATTTTATCTAAGTTCAACTGGGAGTTTTGTAGGATGCTACTGTATATAAAGAACACATAGTTACACTATTATTGAGGTATGCTCTCATTCCTTCATCAGTGTAGTCTTTAGTGGTATAAATATTTAGTATTTAAAACTGAAATGCATTCATCATTGACAAGAATATTGTTAGTTCATCCAAAATATGAAGTTTTGTCATCGTTTACTCACCCATGTAATTAAAAAATTTAAACGCATATATTATCTAATGTAATGGATTTCAAGATATCTGAAGCCATAACTATGTGAAAAACAGACCAAAACGTTTATTATGACTGTTATTAATGAATTATTGCTGAAACTCTGAGTTGTGAACAAGTCATTATTTTGATAAAAAACAGAAAGTAATTTTTTAAATGCAGAAATTTGTATTTAAACACATATTGACACAGATGTAGAAACGTATTGTTTTTGCGGTTCTACAATCACCTGCAAGATTCTGCAATCACCGATTCCCTTTAAAATTCATTTCAAGCCACATCATTATAGAAACAATGAGATGAATGTGAGGACTGAATGCTAATGCGTCTTACATGAATAAATCAAAAGTGAAGTACATTAGGACATATTTTAATGGTTGCTGGGCATAATAAGAGGAAATCTTAGACAGCAGAAATATTCCGTTATGAATTCCCCATTATTATGTAAAAGTGTGTTATTTCACATCTAATAATAATAATTCATGTCTGCGCAAAACCTCATAAGCAAACATCAAATATAAGCACAGTTCATAATTGACATAAATCAGCCAAATGAAATTCTCAGACTACCACAGACTTCAAAACTCCCCAAGGAGAACACACACACACACGGTCTGGGGATTGTAACGTGCGCTGTTAAGGGCCGTCTGTGGCTTGTCACCCCGTCACATCACACACTAATTAAAGCTGCATATAGGAAAATTTTATTCAGGTCCAATTTCAGAACCGGAGTTCGGCGACAGCACAGACTTAAAAAAGAGACTATTATCTCAGGAGTCTTACCTGTCTTCTGTCTAGGTTTTCTGATCCTCTGGGGATTTCTGGAGACAGGAAGTGAAGAACAGAAGCCTGTGGGAGACAACAGAAATAAAACCCTTAACTGTTCATTTCCTATGTAGGTCTTACTAATAATGCCTGCAGGTGTTCTTCTGCATTCATTGAGTCTTTCCATTTTCTCTTGTCGTCTTGAATATAAACAAAGAGGAAATGGGTGCATTTCATAGACGCGGCGTATGACTGCAGCATAGCTAAAAAGGTGTGTGATTGTTTGGCGGCTCCAGGGGACTATTTACCCTCAGTGTGCTGACGCAAACTATTAGCCAACGTGCGAATGACAAATAATCAGAATTATTATTCTTGAAAAAATCCCTTATGCTGATTAAGACGTGTGAGGAAGCAGTGACATGTAAGCAGACAATCAAACAGGCAAAGACTATTAAATATCAGGTGCAAACAATGCCATTCCTCACTCCTTTGTCCTCCAGCTTGTGTCCTGGAGACTGTTCATCATGAAGGACATATCAATCTTTTAAGTGCACCACACAAGGAAAAAGAGGAAGCTTCCAGAGCTAGGGCCATAAAGACAGGAGCACTCGATGCAGTCAAAACACCTGATGGACAGAAAAATTCTCACCCACCTTTATAGACACAACTGTTTCAAAATGTTTTTTGAGAGTCGGTAAGATTTTTCCGATTTCATTCATATTATTAATATATGTCATGCAAATGTTTCAACAAACTGTTGTCTTCTTTCAAATGAGACTATTTTCTCTCTTCCACCAAATGATCTTGATAAACATTTTTTTTAATTGCTGCTGTAAATTCACCAGGTTTGGGTGAACTATCATAAAAATTTACTCCTAAAAAAGTTGACAAAGTCCTCTGGAATAAGTTGCTAACATTGCCAATGTGACATAAAAGTAGTGTAGGATGAAACAGTGAATCTTTCCAAGCAGGCGAGTTTACAGAATTAATTATAACCAATGTGAAGTTTCTCTGGAGGATTTTTCAGTTTGTTCTCTCTTCAGTGTTTCATTTTGTTCTTTTGAATGCTTGATGAGATTTCAAGGGCATCATTGTGTTTCTTGCTAATCAAAACCCAGGTCTTCAGGCCCACAGTTACACAAACAACAGTTACAAAAAATGATCAAACAACCAGATGGAATCTAATTCAGTTTGGCGAAATAATACAGCGTCTTGCTTAAAAAAAATCAATAATGCTAACAGATTCAAACAGCTTTGGATATCAGAGAAACTATTGGAAAAAAAAGCTACATTTCTCCAAGTGCTTCCCAGGAGAGTGTATTAATAGTATACATATATTTTCTCCTCGGAAGCAAGTGTTGGGTAAAAGAAGAGAATGAGCTGTGAAAACTGTGATTTTGTTCATTCTTTAAGCTTTTGGGGGATGTTACTGGTTTGTCTCTTCTGCTACTTTCTTTTTGTTTGTTCATTTGTTCGATATTTTGCATCGAGGGGCTCATGAGAGTCTACCACGCTTCAGATCATTTACAATGCAAGTCAGCAGGACGACTCAGAGGAGGTGCTGTGTTTCCTTCCATAGAATATGCAATTTGTGTCATCACATTTTGAAAGATGATGCTTGTTAATTCACAACAAAAAGATTCTATGTTTAATATTCAACCTCCTGAAACCTTTTCTCACACTAAACAAAAATAAAAGCAAATAGGTTTTGTGTCAAATACGTGGTTAGTAAGCTGAACGTTAAGCATGCATGTTTCCTCACTTCCAGCCATTCAGCATCTGATTAATAAATTAAAAAAATGGCAACATACTCCACGTTTGACTAGTGATTGACTATTTTTTTTTATAATGGATAATATAAATATTTGGGTTCGTTATATTTGTTAGACCTATTATACACGCCAGATGAAAATGAGTCTTTTTCAGCAAAACCATGGGACTGTTTTGAAAGCTGGATGCACTGTTGTTTTGAAGCATTTGAATACCTGCTAAACATCACCCTCTCCGACAGGGACAGCTTTTGCTTTTGTCATTTACTTCAATGGCACAAGGGGCAGCGGCATTGTCAGTAAATGAGTCATGATAGCACTTTATTGTGGTGGCAGTTTTCTTCATTTTTCACCTTTCAAACCTCTTTACATTTTCCAAGGTGCACATTGTGTCAGTTGTTTATTTGCATGGACAGAGCTTTGTATCCACAATAGCTCAGACACAGCAGGTTGATATTACTATGAGATCTGAGTAAGAAAATCTGACTGCTGTGATCATTGTACTGTCCCAATATGCTGTGCAATTTCATGTGCCCACAAGTTTGTGATCTATCAAAAGAGTTGGGGAACTCGGACTCGTACTCGTGTTTGGTCTCGAAGCACAGTTTTTTAAAGGAATCAGACTTGTCACGGATTTGGATGCAGTTTTACTCGGAGTTGACACGGACTCAAGCCTTTCAGACTCTGAAAATATGTCCGAGCCCAGGGAGAGATGACAGAAATATCACTGACTCAAAAAGTCAGAAAGTCATATTCAGTATTTGCATTTATTTTTAAGTCTTGTCCAGTAGGTAATTGAAAAAATGGCGGGTTTCGGTGCTTACACACTTAAGCACGCTCACAAAATATGAATTTTTATTTTTATTTTTTCATTTGAGTAAGTATCGTTTAGTTTGTAAATAATACTTGAACTGTTTACTTGCCTTTAGTAAGCTTGTGGTGTTTTGTTGCATTAGTTTATTATTTTTGCTTTTGTTGGCCTATTTGTGGCAGTTTTTAGCTTAAAAAAAACCCAACAACATCATTTTCTAACATCTTTGTAGCAATAGTTTTTCTTTGTCCAAATTAATTCTTACGTAATGCAATTTATTGTAATTAATGTACAAATGCTTTCAAAAATGAAACAGGTGTGAGTTTAATGGTAAGATATTTATGGTAAGAATATGTAAGGCTTTTATGTGTGCCATTGTACAGACTAGGTTTATTCCTTACAACCAATTTTCTTCCACAAAAATAATTGTGTACTTTTTCATAATTTTTTTTAACC
This sequence comes from Puntigrus tetrazona, assembly GCF_018831695.1. Lineage (NCBI taxonomy): Eukaryota > Metazoa > Chordata > Actinopteri > Cypriniformes > Cyprinidae > Puntigrus > Puntigrus tetrazona. The sequence continues at coordinate 13,906,012 of NC_056712.1, forward strand.
AAGATTTTAAAATGCAGTGATGAATAGAATAAGCTGACACAATTTTGATGATATTTCATTAAATATTATAAAAAATTATAGAGCTTGTTTGAAGCAGAAGTTTAAATGGAAGCTTAATAGAAAATGACTCTGAACTGACATGTTTACATTGGGTTTCTATTATTAGAAATCTTCATAACAAAAGCGCTTGTCACTTTCAGCTCCTGTAGTCTGTTCCCAGGAAATTAATTTCTATGGACCATCTTTAATTTTCTGAGAGCCAATGTATTTGATATTAAGCTGGGGCATGACAATTTTTTCGAATGTTGTTGTTGTTTGCGTTGGAGCAATGAAGACTGTGAAGAATGTCTGGCAACATGTAAAGAGCTTATTTAAAACAGAGCAGATTTTTATCAAGACAGAGAATGTCGATGTGTTTGAAATCCAAATCAGAGGCATGTTCTTTGCCCTTACGAAAAGTCAACTTGTCTTATCTTCTGAAAATAGTAGGACACGGTCGTCACAGTCGTGTAATTAATTGAGGTCAAAGACGTTTTTCTTTTAAAATGTGCTCAAAGAAAAACACAATTTAGCAAATCTAAATAATGTTATCTGAAACTAGCCTAGCTTACCCAGACCTAAAGCATCTCAAGTCTGGGTATGCAAGCCTACTTTTCAGATTATGAAAAGATAATGTCTGGTCTCAAAATGATAAAGAAGATCAAATATGGTTAATGTACAGTATATAGCAGTACATATGACATTTGATATAAAGTCTATCCATAAAGCCTCTCTGGTTATTTTGAGAGTCTTTTATAAGCGAAGAGCTTTTTAAATCTTGTGTGATGCCTCATGCCAGCACAATACTGTCAGAAGATTGTCTAGTCACACAGACGTATAAACAAACAATCCCATATTCATCCGTTTTCATCTGAACAAAAAAAGTAAATTTTTAAAACAGTCACGCTTTTTTTTCTCATCATTAGCTCCTCACTAATTTGTTTTGAAGTTTGAGTACTTTTGTTGCACTTTTGAGGTGTTATTTTTAGCTTATTGAATGACATTTTACCAAAGGGATAAAGATGATGGATCTGTTTAACTTACAGAAATCTTTAGCGCATAAACATGACAGCCAACACTTTGTCAAGAGCTCAAATATAGAGATGAACATGTTTTAAAGGGAGATGTGGTTTCAACATGCCACAATATATGACAGATTAGATTTGCACCTCATAATAAATCAACGCTGAGACTGAATGCGGATCATCTGGCATAACAGGGGCACATGCTTGACAAATGAGATATGGGAACAATCACTTTGAAAAATGCCAGCCGCCCCCACGGGACCTGAGGCTGCAATCGGCTTGTTTACTAAACTAAGGAAGCATTGCAAACTACCTTTGCAGAACCAGATCTAACCAGCTTCACTGTCCTGTAACGCTTCTTCTAGTTGCAATAAATGTCTGGCCTACTCGAACCTCCTTTGAAGATTCTTACAAGTCGCTCAGCAAAACCTAGAGTACTGTAAGGTTTACTTCATTTTGATAGAAAATTGTTAAAGTTGCATTTGATGAGGAATTCTAATGGATATGGACTGAGAATCTGCTTAGCTCCGTGCTGCCTCTGTAATAAACTACTGTCATCTCAACAAAACAGTACAACTCATCTCTCACAACCAAAGTACAAAATCTGATCTGATTAATATTCTGGGATGTCTCATGTCTCCACCTGCGGTAGCTTGAAAATGGCCAATGGCATGTCTAATAAACTAACAAGCATCAATTTGACACCACCACAATGAGATGAGACATTCAGTTTTGCATTAACATACTGTCTGGTGATCCGAACAGGTGGTGGTCCACCTGCCTCTCTGATATCTGTGCGCAAATGGAGAGATGGAGAATTCGGGGTGTTGGTTTGCATTTTGCAGCTACAAGATCACTCAGTGTATAACATCTATATCCACGGTATCTTATCCACGGGCCTCTTCTGAAACACTACTTACTATCCCTTCAAGCTGTTCTTTGTTCTGTTACAGTTCTGTCTCTTTGATGTTTTTTGTTCAACCCCAAAGGACAGTTTTTCCTTGACCAGACCAAGTTGTTCACACAAGTATAGCTTTGTAATGACTATAACAAGTCATCTCACGTTCCCATACAAATGTTACACTTTTCCTTTTCCTCTCTGTTCATTTTCTGTTTTGGAGAAGCTGCTCTCAAACTTAAGCTTCTCAAGCTACAAGTGACAGTAAAACTACTAACAAAGTAGCTGTATTAAAGCTTTTAAGTATATTTAAAAAATATAACAAATACATACTAAACTGAAAGCACTGAATTTATAAATTCAATGTATCAGTGCATTTTATTTACATAGACTATGGTCAAACGATAGCCACACCAAGGCCTGATTATTGCCACACCTGTTTGCAATCAAAAAATCACTTAAAAAAGGCCGGCCTGACAAAGTGAAGTAGACCAAAAGATTCTCAAAAGCTATACATCGTGTTGAGATCCAAAGATATTCAGTAACAAAGAAAGCAAGTAACTGAGATCTATCACAAAAAAAAAAAAACTCCAGAGAACCACAGTGAGAGCCATTATCCACACATGGCGAAAACAGTGGTAAACCTTCCCAGGACTGGCCAGCTGACCAAAATTACCCCAAGAGTGCAGCGACGACTCATCTAAGAGGTCACAAAAGACCCCACAACAACATACAAAGAACTGCAGGCCTCACTTGCCTCAGTTAAGGTCAGCGATTTTTAAATATTTCACATATTTTTGAAAATCTAGTGTTTAGTTGATCCTGATAAGCACTCATCACAGTTATAAACACAACGCTTTCATGTTCGTGAGGGGGTGTGGTGTCACAGCATCTGTGTTTCCAGGTGGAACATTAAAGAACGCAACACACATCTGTATAATTGAACTAATTTGATGACAATTTCGAAATTCCTGAAGGGGGATAGCTGCATGCCAAATGACATACAATGCACTATGTACTTATGCACTATGCACTCAACCATGTAGTGTATGCACTATATAAGGTTATTTTGTCATTAATAATCAGAGTCTGATAGCCCCCGTTATTAAAGCAACAGTTGAGTGCATGAAGTGTTCAACATTCCACATTTAATTATTTTGATTAAGTGCATCATCCAGATATTTAAAGTGCACTTTTTATTTTTGGAATTATTTCGGTGTGAACACACTTGCTCTATGTATGCTGCAAAATGTCACAGAATAGTGCATGAGTATGTGATTTGGGTCGCATCTAATGTGACAAGGCTACTTTCACTTTGAAAAGACGTGCTAGCTGGGAGCAGTTTCGCCAAAGCTGACTAAAAGTGATTGAGGATGGATAATTTCAAATGCGCTTAATGAACCCGTTGTATCTTCTTCAGGGAGTGAAAGGAAAATAAAAGCTGAAACTTTTTCACAGAACCTTTAAAAGCGGCACCAGTGGTGAGGGAAAGCTCCATATTATGTGTAATCACATCCATACAGTCCATGATCACAACAACAACAACCTTTGTCAGGCATCTACATTGTCATCTGAGGAGATTACAAAGATTGATTGTGTGTTTTTGTTTTTTTGAACTGTTAAACTTGAAACAAACGTTCAATATTTAAAACAAAATAATAATACGTTCAATGAACTCTAATTTTGTAAATTACCCATATTTGTTTAAATTATTCCTCAAAACAATCCACCTGCAGTTTTTTTGATAGTACTTTGATAGTAAATAAATAAATAAATACAATAGTTATTGGTTTTTGCAAACAAACTCTTTGTATATATACTTCAATATGACTTAATGTAAAATATGTGGCAGTGCCAAAAACTGCCAGTGGCCAGTGGCAATGGCAACAACTGTAGTTAAGTTAGTAGTGTCCTTATTTCTAGTCAGCTAGACCCCAAGAGTGTTCATTTACCTACTGTTTTCTTCCACTGCAGGCCTAAAATGGGCTCTTTATCATTCTGTCAGTGATGTTCCAACAGACATGACGGCCAGCTGAGTCCAGAGCAGATATGACATTATGTCACAAGTACATTCAGATGAGGTCGCTGTTATCTACAGAGGCGTGATGCAGGCTAAAAGTGATAGGAGAACAGAGAGAAGATGAACAGCCCTCTGAGCTTTCAGTCCCGCTGTGAGTAAGAAGCTGTTTCAGGAATTGAAGTCCAGATTTTGTTTTTTAGAGACTCTCTTCACCTGGATGACTGCAGTGATACGCTGCGGCACTCACAGAGGCCGTAGATGGTCACGCCTGAAACACTTCATTCTGATCTCGACTGTGAGCAGTGTAACCTGCTGAGAGCTTTAAACCTGATATCAACCCATCAGGCATGCAGTTTAGCTGTTTGTTGATGCACAGTGAGTAAATGAACCTATACCTTACTTTGCAGTTTATTCCCACAAGCATATAATGCATTCCAAATTAATCGATGAGAGCCATAAAAGTCTGTGTTTCTACAAGACTAAGTGCCAAATCCATCTGAGCTCAAACTTTACCCCAATAGGCAATTCCACTCCATAAAGATCAATAGCACTAAATTATGAATGATATAGAAAGAAAAAAACTGTACTCTAGGTCAGGGCAGCAAATCTTTACTGTACCAAACAGTGTGACTCCATTGATTCCATTTCTCTGTTTGTTGATAGAAAAAGAGCGTCCATTCATCTCCTGGTTGTTTTGCCAGCAGGCCGTTTGTACCTGCTGGGACATTCTTTATTAAGCTTTAGAGGCCGGCCTCGTGAAGGGACAGTTGTTTTATGAGCCGGATTCGGATGTTTTAGCACCGTGCTGTGATTACAACCAAAGTCCATTTTCGTTTCAGATCGGAACATCTCAGTGGGCCAACCATCACTGTCCACTATTTCATCCAGATACTCGCAAAGAAAGCAAGAAAGAGAGTGCAAGAATTTATTGCCACCGTCCCTCTGTTCAGACATAATCATGGCCACCTGTTACATAATTTGCCAAGCCATTAAAATGACATGTTTTGGATGAGGACACTCACTGACATGAGTCATTAAGTTTTAATGAATCAGGACAGTACACGCACCCGACGTTTACAATTTTTGAAGGAAGTCCCTTATGCTCAACAAAGCTGTATTTTAGTTGGCCAAAATTATAGTATTATTGAATTTAATGAAATGAGCATTAACAACTGTCCTTACCTCTTTTCTGTTATGTTAAAAAGTAATTTATTTCTGTGATGGCAAAGCTTTTATTCAGCAAACACACATTGAACTGTTCAAAAAGATTTTTGTAACACTTTAGAATAGGAAACACTTATTCACTATTATTGACTTTTCCCTCAATAAATTCCTAATTTGTGGTTTATTAATTGTTAGTAAGGTGGTAGGATTAGGAATGTAGAATGAGGCATTTATATGTGCTCACTAATAAATGGCCAGTATCCTAGTATATGCATGCTAATAAGCAACTAGTTAAGAAAACACAAAATTATTTGTTACCAAGATTTCTGTTTTAAATAAATGCTGTTTATTATACTTTTACAAAACAATTAAACTGCAAAAACTGTTTTTAGCATTGATTACAATGAGAACTGTTATTTATAATTGAGCACCAATAATAACTGAGCATCAAAACAGCTTTTTAGAATGATTTCTTATAAAAGACTGGAGTAATGATGCTGAGAACTCAGCTTTGCCATCACAGGAATAAATTGCATTTTAAAATATATTAATATAAATATAAAAATATAAAACAATTTTTTATAATATTTCACAATATAATTGTTTAATTATTTCCAAATATAACAATTTATAAATATAACTGTCCAGTATATCAATATGCACAAACTGTAAATATTAGTTTTTTTCCTTTTCATCCATAACATGGTAAATTAATTAAATTTGACATTATTTCACACAATTAACTCCACATTTATCTGTGAGTTTTTGTCAACAAAATTAAAATTAGGGTGTAGGCATATGCCGATATAAAATTTTAACTGATAATGATATTGAAATTTTCTGGTTAAAAAGTGCTGTCATAATAGGGTATAAAAGGTTTAATATAAAAATATATTACCTTTTAAACATAATAAAATATTGCACAAAAATATATAAAGTAATTTTTTTTTTACCAGATTAAAGTGCAAAAAACTGTAAAAGACCAATAGGTATCACTTCACAGTAAGAAATCATTAGTTAACCTTAGTTAATGCATTAACTTAACATTAATCTTTGTTAAAAATAAATAAACTCTTAGTTTATGTTAGTGTAAGTTCATTAAAAGAAAAAGCAGACTATAACAAAGTTTATAATTACTAATTTTAACAATGTGTTATTAAATATTTGAATTAGCTAAGATTAATGAACATTAAGAGGAATTTATTCATTGGGAGTTTAAGTTAACTAATTAATTAACTAATGATAAATAATATATACCTAATGTAAAGTGTGACAGAATAATAAAGAATTGTAAAATAAATAGCTTATTGGGACTGAATATTAAAGCATTTGGAGCTGTGATAAACATCACTGCAAATATAAAAATTTGAATGGATATTTTAATCATTTAAATTAGAAAGTAGGGCAGCTGCTTTGTTTGCTGTGTTTCAGCTGTTCAACGCCCTCCACTGTCAGAGAGTGAATGTGCGAAAATGCGTAACGGGAAAAGGGTTTCTTAACACGCATTCAAAATCTAGAATTTTTTAAATAAATATCTGTTTTCTGTATTTTGAAGTGCCCACAATAAAAATACACTGCATATTCATTATCGCAAAATAACGCATCACAGAATACCAGCACACGTCTATTAGGGTGTGGAAAAGGGGCAGTGGCATCAAACGTGACAATAGTCTGAAGGAAATACAACTTCCCTTTTCCTCTCATCCTTTTTCTGGGGTGGCACATTCAATTCAAGAGGAGAATTAGTCTGTCGATAAGGAGCCATTAAAGCTAATAATGTAGGATTGCACCTTGCATTCAGTTGTCTTTTTGGCCGTTTATTTTCAGCCACATCCATCCTATGGCCTCTCTAAATTCAGCTGCAGTTCCATCAGGAGAGCTATAAACTCCATAAACTTCATGCAGAGAGAGACTACTATGGTAATCCAAAAGATAGCCTATTTCATTAGCAATATCCTATGGTTAACTGCTTGCGACGGCTGTTAAATAAGCTTTCTGCAACAAACAATCCTGCAAAAGTTTGCTTTATTTTGTATATACGATTCTTTATTTCACAACATAATATTTGGTATCAGTAAAACATAACACTAGTCTCCCAATACACAATGAAAAGCGTTCTGCAGCCAGATCCCTCTTGAATCAAGAGTGATACCTCCATAGAGACCCATCATGCTTTTCACCAGAAAATTAGGTAATTATTTGACAAAGGCCAAACAATTAGACCAAACGCAGCAGCTCTCCAAACACAGGCAGCTGTAGTCATTCATCTCTTCAATATCTGCTGGTCAGAACAAGGTCAGGGAAGCTTCATTACCAAGAGAGCTCGGCAACCCTTCACCATTCTCCGATAGGAAAGGACCTAAATTGGCCGTTCTAAGCAACTCTGACTGATGAACAGTGATTTGTTATTTTGACAAAAATATTCATTATCCCACCCACCTTTCCACGGTTTTGACAGCAACATTTTTCATTGACAATGTTGCTAGCAAAGAAGAAATAGACAAGACACAGGACGAGACTAAATTTTGTCTTCTAGTAGCAAGGAATTACCCGCAAAATTAAATGTTTGCTATAAATAACTAATCACCTTTCACTTTTAATCACATGCATGCTAATTATACTTCATAAAAACTTTCTTATCTATGTCGTCCAACAAACAAAGCAACACTTAAGAAACAACAACAAAAGGAAGACATAAATCACATTCAAGTCAACCAAAGCCAATCTGATTCATTCAGGAATTAACTAAGTGACTGCATTTTTGAGTGAGTCATTGAATCATTCGTTTAACCGATTAAACTTACTCACTTATTTATTAATGAGTAAGTTATTGAATAATTCATTTAACCAATTAAAGATGCTGATAAATTCAGGAACAAGTGACTGTAATTGACTCAAGTTTTTTTAAACGCTGATTCATTCTGAAATGACATAAGTGATTTTTATGAGTGAGTCATTGGATTATACAGCCAAACAATTAGTTCAGTATGCTGATTTATTCAGCAGTGAAACAAATGACAGCTTTTAAGAGTGAGTCATTGGATCATACATTCAAATAACTCATTCAGGATGCTGAGTCATTTAGAAAAGAATCAAGTCAGTCATTGAATCATGCATTCACATGATTAGTTCAAAATGCTGATTGATTCAGGAATGAATCAAGTAGCCGTGTTTATGAGTGAGTCATCATACATTCAAACATTTAGTTCAAGATGCTGGCATTTAGGAATGAAACTGTTGCTCAGAATTGTGCTGTGATTTGCAAAAGCAACTATTTTAATTGAAGTAAACAGACTAAGTCTTTGGCAATACTGTGTGTAAAATATAAGTTCCACTGTAATAATTTCTTGCTTATTGAACTGTTCTATAAAAGCTATGTCACACTCTCATTGTCTTAAGAATATCACCACGATTCTAAATGTGTTTTGAAGGGTGTTGAAGGTATTGACATTTTGGTGAATTTGCAGCCAGCAGTTTCTTTGCCCTTCAAAAAAGCAAACATTCACACACCACAACCCCAGCCATGGGTATTCTCACCCTTCTATGTCTTATTCATGGTAACAATCTTTTAAATCAAGCCCTTGATCATGGAGCAGATGCAGCTTGGAGCCGTCCATCAAGAAACTGAGCTTATGAACTGCAGGTTAGATGGCCATGAGCCCCATGAAAATGTCTCACACAGATTAAATAATGACTCATGTCCGAACTTGTAAAAACTACTAGGAAACCACCAGAGGATCTGGATCAGAATGTAAGATGGCAATGTGGAGATAAAAACGCTCATGAAAGATTAAAGGATTCACAGGCCGGTTCAAAGGCAGGTGAACACAGTTTAACTTTGCTCAAGGGCTGAAGAAATGCTTGAACATCTTTCTACAATCTATAGTACAATCTATATTTGATATATTTGATGTGGTTAGTCATTTGTTTTTATTGCAATTTTTATTTAGGTTTTATTTCAACGTTTCAGTGTTGTTTAAAACAGTATTCAGTTTAATATACATGATGACTTTTTATTGTTCATAATAAATCAACCAGTAATATATAGCTTAAAATATATTAATAAAAAAGTATTAGTATACTGTATGTAGAATTGAATAAATGAATAAACTATATAATTAATCTTGGGTTAATCTTATGCTGTAAAGGCATTATTCAGTGTTTTTTGTTAGTTCATGATTCCAAATGCATAAAAAATGAACCCTACAGTAAAGTCTGTGCCATATTCTAAAGATTTAATATATTGTAAATTGTTAATATTGTAATAAAATTAATCAACCTTGTGTTATTTGAAACCTTGATTTGATTTTCAACACAAAAAGGATTTAGCAAAAATGCTTCTAATACAAAATATGATATGGCAAAAAATACTATATAACTATTACACTAGCAGCAAATTTCTGAAGATGAACAATATGAACAAAATAAAAAATATTTTCATATCTTTTTGTTTATCTTTCCTTTGTTGCAACAGATTGAAAGGCTTACCTTGTAAAGCATTTACATTCTTTATAAACCTTTCTATACAAAAGTATGAGTGACATAGCTTTGTCATCTTGTATTTGTCATGCTCTGATTAGTATTCTGCTTTTGCTTAATCTATTAAGACTGACCGAATACATGGATCAATTCTGTTCACTTTAAATGGCACAATTATTTCCAGTCTTAGACCACATATAGGACAACACCATCCTTTCATCTCCAAGGATACTTCTGGAGACTGACTAATGTTAACAACTACACTGTTTCTTTCTGAAGAGTTTCATTAACTGTGACATGCTGAATAGCTGAAGCAAGTGAGTGAGTTCTACATGCTATTGCAGCATATCTATCTTGCAAAAACAGACACTATTCTGGCAACAGAATTACAAAAAAGCCCAAATTATGTTAATACAAAGCTTTACAAATATATGACACTTGTCAAGGGGTGGGATATATTAGGTCAGATCTTAAATTCCAGGAAAGTGAAATCTAATGGCTTCCAAATTCCCAAGAGCTTAAAGTGTTCACCCCAAAATAAAATTAATTAATTAATTAATCAATTAATTAATTAAAGTAATTATTAACTCATCCTTCATTCATCTTCGGAACACAGATTAAGATATTTTTGATCAAATTGGCTATCTGACCCTCCATAGACAGCAACGCAACTGAAATGATCCAGGTCCAGAATGAGGGTGAGTAATTAATAACAGAATTTTCATTTTGCGGTGAACTAACCCTTTAATCCCACTGAGCATCTAGGCGATGTGCTGGATCAACAAACCCAATCCATGCAGACACTACCTCCCAACACAACTTGCAGGACACATTGAGTGGTCTTTCGAATCAAATGCTAAAACTAGACCAAATGCCACCAGTCACTTGAGTTACACACTTTCCTCGTCCTTATCCAAAGCTCCCAGTGTGCTTGTATTGCCTCCTATTGACTGTTTGTTGTTTGACAAAGGTCTGTTATGGAGGACAAGAATGACCTGTGTATGAGACACGGATGATTTGAAATGCTCAGTAAATATGCTTTGAAACTGCTAGTATCAAAGGTAAAGCGACTGAAATCATTGAAGCTCTTAAATTGCTCTGGCAGTTGCCTGAGTCCCATCAGCTCTCAAATGCTACATCCGAGAGCAGCTCTCACTAGGGACCTGAGGAATGACAGAACTAAATGTAAAGAATTGTGTTTTCAGCTACCATTCTGTTGTTTATAAACACTGATTTATGGAAATTATACAGACTTCCTAGTGTCTAAATGTCATGTTAGCTTAAAAATATTAGGTTTTATATATAGTTTTTTTGTGATTTACAAAAATCCTCTATGTTGTATAATAGATGTGTAGGATGGCAAAGGATAAAAATGGAAAGAAAGATACGGCTGAGGCAAAACAACTGTACAACTTTGTACCTCTGCCAGATAAAAACATATGTCCAACATTACCTTGGAGTAGGAGGGAGTGAGAGAAAGATAAAGAGAAAACAAAAGAACGTCTATCTTGTCAGCAGTAGGCAGGTGGATCTGAGCAGCTGATGATCTGGCGAAATCGTTTTCTTTGTCTCTAGCATGGGCTCACCAAACCCTTCAGGCCTTTAACAGGTAAAGCAGTTTTAGTTCAGCATGACTCACCAGCTGCCAGTCTCCATTTAGATCATCCACAGAGAAAAAGAGAGAGAAATAAAGAGAAAGAGAGAGACCAGGTGTGTGGATTAACAATGTTTTATACAAGCCAGATATGTCTTGAATTATATAAATATCTTCTTGTTGGTCTATGCCAACTAAAGATAAACAGTAGGTAAATTAGTAAATTAATCAATAAAATAATAAATCAATTAGTCAGTCATATATATATTATATTGTTTCAAAAGTTTAGAAGCTGGACAAAGTGGCAGTGTTTGGCCAAAAAAATCTAGAATTGGATTCTAAGACTAGATAGGCCTAATATACTTTGCAAAACAAGTGAATATTAAATCCCATGTCTTACACCTTATATTACTTTTATTTTAGGTATTGATTTGCTTAAGAATATATAGGTGTTGGACAATGAATTGGAAACCACAATAGACCACAATAATTCATTAGTATGGTGTAGGGCCTCTTTTTGCAGCCAAAACAGCATCAATTCGTCTTGGGAATGACAGATTCAAGTCCTGCATAGTGGATAGGTCACTATGTGATGCTGGTGGAGGAAAAGGTTTTGTGACTTGCTCCTCCAAAACACCCCAAAGTGGCTCAGATCTAGATCTGGTGATCTAAGTTTTCCTCCCCAGCTTCACCAGATTTAGGTGCAGGCCATAGGAGATGTTCATCTCCACTTTTGTGTTCATCTAACCACCTTAACCAGTCTTGCTGTGTGTATTGGTGCATTATCATCCAGATACATGGCACCGCCTTCAGGATAAAATGTTTGAACCATTGGGTGCACATGCTCCTCCAGAATGGTTCGGTAGTCCTTGGCAGTGATGTGCCCATCTAGCACAAGTATTGGGTCTAGGGAATGCTATGATATTGCAGCCCAAACCATCACTGACTTCAGTTTCATTGTCCAACCCCTGCATATTTGTGGTATAAGTAACAAAAAACATCTCAATATGTTTTTACAGCCCCTTTCTCAGGAGCTAAAACAGGTAGATTTTGGCCTGTCTAATTACTATTCATGAGCCTCTCTTCTGATTAGCTTAACACACACGCATAACCAGGCCTATCAAATTTAACTATGTCACAATTACGTCAGTGCTAGCTGGAAGCAAAACAAAGGAAAGACTGAGGCGGCTCATTCAAAACAGATTTGGCTACATATAGAGCTTAAAATATCATCTTCTTGTGATGTTGGTTGCCAAAATCCACGTAATACAGCCTCAATTTAGAAATATGATCATATAGCCGATTTTACTGCCTGACAAAAAACCAACAGCTGTGGTAAAACGAGTGCACTGGATATAAACAATCGTCAAAAATGCATATGTTTGCACACTTCTCATCAGAAAAGGTTCAATAAAGTATTGTCTTTTGTTGTTATTGGCTCATGTAAAGTTTTAGTGCATCTCATTACTGTATTGTTTATGAAACGATTTATAACCATGTGTTATTGTATATGCATCGTTGTGATTAGCAGGACCAGTGACTAGTTGTAATGTTAGCTGAAATAATAATGTGGCTGTAAAATCTGTTGCCTGATAAAATATATATCTTCAACATGACTAGATAGGCACAGTGAGATTGTCCTTACTATACATGCGAGATCTGACTCACCTCATAGTAACAATCCTGTCAGATTGTTCATCTTTTTAAATAAGTACAGTTTGAGCTCTGTTAAATTCTCTGGGCAGGCAAAGCAGAGAAAGTGGAGGTAACCTTTCCCCATATGACAACATAAAAGGAAGAGTCCAGAGTGGGCCATCTGAGCTTTCATTTTCTCAAAGGCGAAGCAGGATACCCAGGGCTCAGTTTACACCTATCACGTTTCTAGCCACTGAGGGACCATAGACAGGCTAGGAGAACTCATATTAATGTTAAAAAACCTCATCAAAATAATCAGTAGTATCATTTTCATTGGGTCAGGCATCTAATAAAAACTCTGGAAATATGTGACATGGCTTTCTTTGAACTGGAGAAAACAGCATCTGTCATCTGTACAGGATTACTCCACAAAAGGAGTGATTTGACACAGCAAAAAGGCAGCAAAATACCAGCAAATCAGAGTATTATGTGAAAAAAGAGCATTTAGAGGTGGGTGTAAAAATAGGGAGTGCGTTAAAATCAAGACAGAAGATTTCTGGCAGTCATCTGCCCAGACAGATTGACAATTTTGGGAATGGCACCTGCAGTGGGATACAAGAAGCACCTAGGGAGGAATTGGCTCTAGGCACTGAGCTCCTGTCTGGCTACTTCAGCACCCTAAAATCTCCCACTGACCCTTCCAAACATGGAGCATATAAAGCAATTGAAATTATGTTGGAAGGCCCACGATTGGAGAAATATGGGAGCATCTGACTCATCTTGTCCACCTCTTTGCCACTTTTAGATCTGCAGTTTGTTCCAGTAAATATACCTATGACATGATAAAATGGCTGCTATTGAAATAAGCCACACTATATCTTATAATCTTTGGATGTGACCACTAGAATGGTCACTATGTTTCGGACTATTCTGGCCAAGATCTACTCAATAAAGAAAAAATCTGGCTAATATGCCTTATATATGTTTGGCCCCCTTCATTTTTTTTTTTTTGCATAAATATTAAATCAATATAATATGATGATTATTATACTATTAGTCATATTATACCAAATAAATTCAGGGACAAATGAGAAATAAAGTAACTGAGATCTATCATTCTGGAAAAGGTAATAAAGCCATTTCTAAAGCTTTGGGACTCCAGGGACCCACAGTCATCCACAAATGGCAAAAACATGGAACAGTGGTGAACCTTCCCAGGAGTGGCCGGCAAACCAAAATTACCCCAAGATCTCAATGACAACTCATCCACAAATTCACAAAAGACCCTGCATCAACATCTAAAGATAAGGTCAGTGTTCATGACACCATAGGAAAGAGACTGGCCAAAAAGGGCCTGCATAGCAGTGTTTGGGAAAATACTCTGTGTACTAATAAGACAAAAGAAAAAGAACATCGTACAAACAATAAAATATGGTGGTGATAGTGTGAAGGTTTGGGGCTGTTGTGCTGCTTCAGGACCTGGAAGACATAATGTAATAAATGGAACGATGAATTGCTGTGACATGATCTTAAAGAGGAAACCCTCCAATGTGGCTGAATTACAACAATTCTGCAAAGATTCTGCAAAAATTCCTCCATAGCGCTGTAACAAACTCATTGCAAGTTATTGCAAATGCTTGATTGCAGTTGTTGCTGCTAAGGGTGGCCCAACCAGTTTTTAGGTTTAGGGGGCAAGCAGTTTATCACACAGGGCCATGAGGGTTTCTGTGACAAACATGAAAAAAAATCAGGAAGAGGGCACACACACACACACACACACACACACATATACACACATATATATATATAATTATTATTAATATATATTTTTCAAAATTTGCATATAAAGTTACTTATCATTGTTACGTTTCTGCATGTACCATTACTGATGATATTTTAAATAAAAAAGAGCAATTGGAAGAAATTAAATTAATTAATGACTGAGAGTGTTGGAAATGACGTTATTCATGATAAATGTCAATAAGCTAAGCACTCAATTTCCACTCTGAAATGAGTCTCATTGTACTTTGATCTCTCAATAATTCATTGTCTCATTTACGGAGCACAAACAATTGGCCTCTGTTAAACAAAGAACGGAAGAGATTACAGAGTGTAAGTCAGCGGTATTCACAAGGATAAACTCAACCCGAGCAAGAAAGTCAAAATGTTTCTCTTTGATGATGATACATGTTTCTGAAAAGGACAGCGATTACAAATCGTATGTGTAGGAGAGAGATCAGAATGTCTAATTTGAAGGTCACTGAACACAGAGGACTCTCTCTGAAGGGGGCAGTCAAAGCTCTCTGTGGGACTCAAGGCTTTAGATATACAAAACGGATGTTGCTCTCGACGGCAGGGCTCAAGATACACTCACAGTTGAAATACAGATAAGATATTTTCCCCAAAGTCACAATTTCACAGACTCGTCATTGAAGCTTTGCAAAGCTGATGTTTATCATGATATTAGTTTGTGTATTCAGCTGCTCAAGCAACAATTTAACATTGGCTGATAAGTGTTTTCAAAGGAACAAGCGCCATTAAGTCTCACCTCTACCTAACATTTTCTGATTTCAGTAAAAAGGTAACACAGCATAAAAAACAAGATCATAAAATTATATCTGAAAAGTCAACATGCTGATGATCTGCCGATTAAGCTTATTATTCTGAAAACAAGATTTCCAGCTTTAACTTTTCCTACAGCATCATTACTCCATACACCATTAAATTACATATTTAAATTTTAGAAATGTTTTATATTGTATTTATATATTCAGCATATGTAGCCGATAATCAAAGTGCTCCTAAATTCAGTGTTTTATTTTAAAATAACATTTGACCATATATGCGACCATGGACCACAACACCAGTGGAACAAATAAGCTTTCCATTGATTTATGGTTTCTTATGATAGGACAATATTTAGCCGAGATACAACTATGTGAAAATCTGAAATCTCAGTGCCAAAAAATCTAAATATTGAGAAAATCACCTTTTAAAATTGTCAAATGAAGTTCTTAGCACTGCATATTACTAGTCAACAGCTAAGTTTTGATATATTTACACAAGGAATTTTACGAAATTTGACATTAAAACAAAAATCTATAATTTTGCCCCATACAATGTATTTTAGGCTATTGATATAAATATACCCCAGTGACTTAAGATAGTTTTTTTGGTCCAGGGTCACATATGATATTATTTTAGCATTTATATTCACTTTTCTTAAGATAAATATTCTTTCTTTTCTTATTTAAGTCTTAGAAATTGTAGTCTAGATAGAAATCCCACATTAACATATGTGACCCTGATTGTGCTGTCTGCTGTGAGACTGTAGCGAGAGTCTGCAGAGTGTCTGTTATTGGGCAGAAATAGAGATGCCCTCAGTTCAAAGCATTCACAAGCGAATTTGAGCAACTGCCTAAAACTGTTAAAACATTTTATCTTGGGGCTGCTTCCAGACAGATTCTGCACACGAGCCACCAAATCATTCTTTTGTGTCTTATGTTTACCGTTTGCATTTTGACACCTGCACGCTCCTTTATTTCGAAATAATTTCAGCTCTGATAGTGCTATATTCCAGCCCCTGGCATCAGAAACAAACAAACAAAAGCAATATTTCAAAGTCAAATTTTCATTACCATTATATTCATCATACTTATTTCCAGACCTGCTGTGTTAGTTCAGACAAACGCTGGTGCATGTGCTAAATGAATGTTATTCCTCCAGTGCAACTGTTGGCTCATATCTAAAAATGATCCAAAATGACAGTGGCAGAGAAAGAGAGATTTTAATTTGGCATCAGTGGTCCCCTACTACACATCTGGCTTGGTTTAACAAGCATTCAGGAGAAAGAAGCTTCTTGTGTCTGCAACCCCTCGAGTAACAGGATTAGCAATATTTCCCTAATGATGAACCTCTGGCTTGGGCCCAAGTCTTGTTATGAATGCAGTGTCCTTTCTTCTCTGTTATAAACACTAGCTCACTCATTCAGTAGCATGGTTCAGTAAAGTTCAGAAATTAAGAATCCGTTTCTTTTCGGTTCATGAGTTGAATTTAAGTTAACAAGGAACAACTAATATTTCAAAGCAAATCCGACCGGTTGCATATAGTATATTTGCCTTATTTTATTTTGCTTCCAGGTCCACTTCATTTCCCGCTCAGAGATGAAAACAGAGATGAAAATGTATTTCTTGCCGTAGGTAAAATTTGATCATGCTGCATAATAATAATAATAATAATAATAATAATAATAATATGGTTAATTTAACTGTTTTTATTAATTACACGAGACCTGTATTTTTCTCAATAAAGCTTTTTTTCTTTCAATCAATTAATTAAACAACTTTTTACAACTTTTATTTTTAATTTTGAGTGTGAAACACCATGCATCAAAATATGATAAGAGGAGATGAAAGAGCACAGTGTAAACTGCTTTGTTGAATAATAATTAACAGACATTAAAACTGCTTTGAAATATCTACCACACCGTTTTCATAGAAAAATAAATCATGCAACATTATTAACTATAACACAATATTAATTAGGAAATACTTCAAAATTGGAATCCAGTTATTAAAAAAAAAAAGACATATTTAGACATATTTAGACATATTTGTCTAAAATTAAATCACAATTCAATATATATAATAGATGTTATAGATGCATTCTACATCTAAAGGTTCCATTTAAAATAATTATATAAATAAAATAATCTTGTTAATAATAATATGCGTAATATTTAAACTTATATGTTGCGTATATTATGGTTAACTGACAAAATGATGAAAAATTAAACATATTATTAAAATTACATTTTTTACATCTTTGTATTTTGTTGCATTTCACTTTTACTTTCTGGAATTCTAATTGCAATTCTGGACCTAGTTTGCCAACTCAGTTTCTACTTCAATTTCCATCAAAAGTCATTCTCAGGCGGTCTGTAGAGACATCACTGCAGTCTGTCTCTATTCATACCAACATGCAGGCTTAAGTGATAGTGGTATATGACACAGAGGCCTCCATCTATCCCATCAGCATCTGAAAAATAGGGGTGGTTAATAATTTGTAACTGTGAGAGAACCATGAAATGAAATGGGAATAGGAACAGGCCAACAGAGGCGAGAGGTTGTCATAGAAACTGTCTAACGTTAATATAAGTCACCAAGTCACCAATGTGAATAGCTGAACTTAAACCTAAAGATATTGCGTTTATCCTAAAATATACACACTTGAAATCAGTAGGTTATGTTATAGAGTGCATTTTGATTTCTAGTATAATTAAAATGCTTTTAAGCTCATGTCCAGTACGTTTTAAGTGAAACGTTAGATTAGATTAAGTGCTGGCTTACTGCTTATACGTCGTTTCCAATTTTGGAAACCAGAAAGTGAGGTTACTTAGAATTTGAACATGCTGAGTGGATGGAAGTATGCTATACTTTAACAAAAGACATTCTGCAAGAAGCTCTTTGCTGTGGTACATGTCACCAAGAGACTGTTGACACATTTACAATCTTTTTGACTGGGTTTTGACAGTCTGAGCTTTCTAACATGAGCTCTGCAACTCTTCTAAACTAAGCAGGTTTGTGAGTGCAAGTGTGTGTGTGTGTGTGTGTGTGTGTGTGTGTTTATGTGTGTGTGTGTGTGTAGGATTGCACACATTGTGTTTTGGTCACACTGTCTGCCACTTACGGCTGTTCAAGTGTAAGGCAGTAAGGCTACATCATACGCTGACAGGCAGATACATAACTACAGGCTCTGCAATATTCAATATGCATAGGGCTCTTTGTGGGGAGATATACACACACACACACACACACACACACACACACACATATATATATATATATATATATATATATATATATATATATATATATATATATATATACACACACACACATATATATATATATATATATATATATATATATATATATATATATATATATATATATTTTTTTTTTTATTACCAGTAAAATGTAATGATGGCATCACGATTTCTTACTTCATTAGTCCTTGTTTAAAATGTATTTTATGCAATCTTTATGTGCACTACTCAAAATTTTAAAATATATATTGTGTTAAACAATATTGTGATTAGAAATCCAGAACTGTCACATGTTTGGCATGTACCATGTGCTCTGTGTGCCCTACTTTCTGTTAATTGTCTCATTATGTTCAGGTGTGTCTAGTTAATTATGTCATTTACTTTGTGTATATAAGTTCCAGTTTGCCCATGTTATATTGTCCGGTCTTGTCTTTTATATATGTGTTCTGGTTTTTTTTCTAATAAGAAACTATTTTGATTCCTGCTGAAATGTTATTCACGTGAACTTATAATATATATGTGTGTATATATATATATATATATATATATATATATATATATATATATATATATATATAATATTTATCTGCTACTATAATTTAATGCCTAAAATCATCTTTAATTATCTTATCTTTGGGAGCTTTTCGCACCAAATATTGATTTATATGATTAGCTGAGGTTAATTTGATTAACTAATCAGCACATCATGCGATTTAATTCAATTAAAATTCTTCAAACAAGCATTACACTGTAGAAGGAACGAAGAGAGCAAGAAAAATAAAGCAGAAAGCAACAGAGAGCTACTAAGAGTACACACACCTGACATGAAGGTTGAGACCAGGAAAGGTTGCTTTAAGTTCTCCACTATCATTCAGCAACACGCATGAAACCATTAGCTAACACATCACAGAGCAAAAGGAAGAGAATGATAAGAGGATAGTGAGTGAGAATGCATTAAAAGAGCTGGGAACATGCAGTGTGTACTCACAATAGGGACAGTCTGGGTCTTCTGTGTTTTAATGTGTAGGACTGTGTGCAACAAGAAAACTGTTTAGACTGGATAATGAGGACTTCCACTTCAGAAACTAGCAAACCCATAATGCAATAATACTATTATAAATATAAACAGTATTTGCAGTCCATTTCAACCAATATTTGAGAGGAAAAAAAATATCTTTCATAAAAGAACACTACTAAAAGTATAACTTCAGTAACACTAATTAACTAACTATGACTTTTCCCTCAATAAATTCTTAATTTGCTCCTTAAGTTAGTAAGGTAGTTAAGTTTAGGTATTGGATAGGATTAGGGATGTAGAAGAAGGTGTTACCCAAATCCATCATTATAGCACCCAATCACAGCGGAAAATCCCCTGGCAAACAGGCCATTTTTGGGTGAATTATACTATAATAAAACTAAATAATGAAAATAATAATAATAAAATCTATGAATAATTGTTTTAGTAATTCTGCTTCACTGTTTCTGGAAACAAGCCTAGCTGTCTGGTTAAAAAGACTTTGTGAAAAGGTAAATATCATGAAACAGACATAATTTAAATAAATGCAATTGTGACTCCTTCTTAACACACTGAGATTAATATATTCTTTCTTTTAATAAGTAGCAAAGAGTAACAGTCATGCACCTGTAACTGTCACATCTGTGGGAAAGCAATAAAATGATTTGCTTGGAAAGGTCACGTAAGCGGCTAAATTTAGATGTTTTAGATTTCTCAACTTAACGGTTTGATTCTAATTTGGACTAATTTACTGTCAAGTGAACTTTTAACTTAGCAATGTGTTGCGGGTCTTGTTACATTCCGGCTATAATATAAAGGTCACAAAGAAGTCACAAAAGTTAGGATTACATTCATCTTGCTCAGATTTTGTTATATAGCTCGTCTTTTATAATTAGGTGGAGAAAGAAGTCAAACAGGTGCTTTTTTTTTTTTTGTATTTATGAATTGTGAAGTTAAAATGCCAAAACTTGAGGTCAAGATGATTAATTATATAAATTCAAGACATGACAAATTGATAAATATATTTGTCATACACACCACAACAAACTAAATCTAATTTGTCTACAAAAAAAAACATCTCACTACAGTGAACTACTTAATTTAGCAAGAACATGTTCAAAGTCTATATACAAGTTTTACAACAATATTTTCCTCCTTCATTCTTGGATTGTTGTTTTTTTTTGGTTTTTTAAGGAAAAAATCTGTCTTCATTTCAATTAAAGGAATACTTTAACAAGAAAAAGGAAAAAATGTTGCCCGCAATCATATACAGTAAAAAAAAAAAGAGAAAAAAAAAGAAATTTAAAGGAATAGTTCACCCAAAAATTACAATTCTGTAGGTTCAAACGTGTATGAATTATTTTGTTCTGCCAAATTCAAAGGAAGATATTTTTAAAAAAATACATTTTGTAACCAGGCTGTGTTTTGGGTCACCCTTGACTTGGTATTTCTTTTCTATTATGGAAGTCAATAGCGGCCAAAACCTTTTCAAAATATCTTCCTTTCTGTTGAGCAGAACAACAAAATGAGTTTTTAACTACTTGAGGGTGAGTTAATTTCATTTAATAGAATTTTTCCTTTAAGGTAAAAAAAACGATATTCTGCTTGTATTGACACAATTACATCAAAAAATGTGCATCAATTAAACAATTTGAGAAATTATGATTCCACAGCTTCTTAATATATAAACAACTGTTTGTCAAACTGAAAATCCATCTAAGCAATGAATCTAAAATCAGTCGTGTATGAATTTCTCAATTTCCACATCTAAAACACCCAGTGAGCCATTTCTTCGGTGTACGATGTTATTCTTTTCATCCTTGCCTTTATTAACACACTGCAGTTTCTGTTTTATGTTACAAAAAAAGTCACTCTTTTGATTATAGTTTACCTGAGGTTTGAGACTAGCTTGAACGCATCAAAAGATAACCACAATGCACCAAGTCAAAGTGAGTCACACCACTTCACATTACACAGAAAACCAAAGCGCATAATGTGGGTGTACTTTAAGTGTTTCTATCGCCCAGAAATGCCAGGTAACTATTTTCTTTTGTCACAGCATTTCTGTGATGAAAAGTATATTGAAAAAGTGAGAATATATTTGCCATTGATACAGCTTTCAACATTCCTAGAATATATTCATATAAGTTTTGAATAGCTGAATGTTGTTTGTCAGAACATCTGCCGGTTACGAGCCAGAGAAAATGTTGAAGATCATTTTTGTGCTCCAACTGTCCAGCTTTATTAATTATATATGATTTACACGCACATGCACATCATCTGTGCATTCCATTCCTGTTAGGTATGTTTTAGCTATAATTTATGACTTCATAATAAGGTCTTTCCTCTCATTTAAAATGCCTTGTATGCTTTGACCTAACCTTTAGCAGTGAACTGATGAGAAACAAATCATTTGTGGCCCAGAATGTATGCTGCATTTTTTTTGTCTGGTTGCTAAATTACTTCAGCATTTTTACTGCTTAACAGCAACTGCCTTTAATACTGCCATTAACATATTTTTTTGATTCTCTGTATTTGTATATGTCCTTTGGGCTTTTTCCAAACATTATACTAATTGGTGGACTAATTTGCGTTCCAATTAGATCTGTTTCAAAACCAAAAATATGTAATAAATATTTCAAATGCTCATTCCTCTTCAATTAACTTCAAATTATACAGTAGCACCATAAACGACAACACTGTCAGGTTTTGGCTTGTTAATTCTTTTTATAATAATATGTGGGAAACGATTTTAAACCTCGATTTCAAATTTTTTTATTCTCTGACACTTCCATGTGCAAACTCTCAAGCAAAAATGATCCATTAGCTCACAGGCTCTGGCTCATTACGAAACACATCCATACTGCAAGAAGAGCACGACCTTAACTTAATAGACAGATAGCATCAGCCAATCAATATGGCTCATCATGGGGCTTATAATCCGTTCCAGTGGTCTGAGGAAGACGTGCCCTGTCAACTAAACAGACAGGAATCTCTGTCTGAACTGAATAAAAGAAGATGTATGTCACTGAGTTTAAGGCAAGTGTCAGAAAATATCAGATCCAATCGATCCTTTTTGGATACTTGTTTCAATACGGCCGTTTTATATGTATTTTTTCCTGAAAATGTGCTTGAAGTCTAAACCGTCTGCCTTTTTTGTTTATTAAATTTGTCAGTTTCATAAATATGTAAGTGGATTATTTTGAGGAGAAATACAGGTAGGCCTATAGGATTAAGCGTTTGGAAGGGGATGTTTTGGTACCTTCAGTTTTCTGAAATACAGTAGGCAGACATACTGTGATCTTACTCCCTAAAGGTTTAAAAGTCCCACATTAGTCGAGGTCGCATTCTAAATCAAATGCTTTCTTCTTAATCTTCTTCTCTTTTGGTTTAAGGAGGCTATTCCAAATATGTCTGGGTGACAAATGACAGCGAAGAAAAGCATATTTTCAATTCAAGCCATTAATCCTCAACCGTAAATAAAAGAACTTCCTATTAACAATCATAAATTATCTTCCTCTTTCTCCCCATTTTCTACTTATCCACACTTCTGCTCGAGCTTTTTTATTACTCTGATGCAAGCTTGAAATGCAGTATAACACTGCTGCTAATAATATTTATGCTTCTTTATAATATATTGCTCATGCTTTTCCTCATTTGTAAGTCACTCTGGATATACACTCTTAAAAATAAAGGTTTTTTATGATTCAGTAAATGGAAGCATTGCACTAAACGTTATTTGAAGTGGAAAAAGGTTCTTTGGAGAGCCAAAAAGGTTATTTAGGGCACTACTAAGAACCCCTAGCTCCTCTTAAGAGTGTAATATGGCAAGCCATTTTGACTTGTATTCCTTCTTAGGAAATCAGCAATTAATTTTTCTCACTAGAGAGAGCCACAGCATCTTTTAAGCCCAGTCTATTTTTTATTTCTACAGTTTTATTGAAATTTATAACCATATACTACAACCATTCACTCCTAACCCCTCTACAAGTGATAGAGACTAATGCATATTATATTTCATTCAAATAGGCATATGTCTTATGCAACTTTCAGAGTTAGTGCATCATATTTAACGTTGAACTTTTGAAATGGCTGAGAAGGGCATGAGAATATGGTTCAATAGGACTTTATCATTCATCTTGTCCAGTGTAGGCAATACTTCAAAAAATGGACAACATACTTATGCAAGTTATTAGGACATTATGACATTTTTACACATCTTTGGTTCCAGCGAGAATTTCTGAGTCTAATTGTGTAAAGTGAGCAAATAGGCAAATAGGTAGGCTCATCAAACATGTTGGTTTACATAACAATACATCGAAATTTAAAGTAAAAAAATGTTCAGCAGCCAATAACACTTTGTTAACTAATATTTAAATAACTAAATTGTTGATATCGGGAATTACAATCTTAATAATAATTACATTCAAATGGCAGTCTATGGAGACATTTATTTAGTGAAAATGATTGATAACAATAATAAGGAATAACTAATGAAAACTGAAATATTGATATTAAGACTTAAACTTAAGACTTAAAACTATTAAACTCAATCATGTAAGAAACAGGAAGACATCTAATAAATTCAGTTTTTCTCCTCCAACTCACAATGCACATCACATCTAATAGAAAAATCCAATATGATCCTAAATCCTTCAGCCAATCACCACGTTCTGCTTGGTTTATTTTATAAGATATAATGGTTGTATGACTTTTTATAGTACCATATTAATTCTCCCACTCAGCTGTAAAGGAACAAGGTAAATTGCACAGAATTCTGTTCTAAACCTTTGATTCACATGTTCCCTTTTCCCCATGCAGCTGAACATAAAATGAGCTCACCTTACGAAAAAATGACGCATTGTTTCGAAGCCAAAACATGATAAAGGATTATATTACATCTGTGATAATGGTGTGCTTATACCTGCTTTGGTCATTCAACTTTTGCCACTATGACCTCTTCAATTCCACAATTTCAGTCCAATTCTGATGAAACCAGATGGGATTCTGGTAATCTATTAAGACATGTTTATGATTTACAGGCTTTTTTTCCTAAGCTGCGAAGCTCATTGAAGACTGTAACGAATAAACTACCAGTGTGCACATCAAAAGCAATAACCAAGTGTTTTGCTCTGACAATGGCGAGAAGAAAACTTGATCAAACATCTTTCTAGCTTCTTACGATTGAATGAACCCCTTATTTCTGTGGCAGTGAGAAATGTGTGTGTGTGTGGGATCTGTGTGCACACTTTCCATTGAACGTGGACCTGCTGTATGCACAAAGAACATTGTGTCCTGGGCTCTCAGAGAAGAGAACAATTGAATATTTTCACTTGCTATTCACATGCCAGACATCACATTCTGAACATCCATTACCTACCAGAAGACAGTAAAAGGGTCAGAGGAATACACATTGTAATCTTCAGCGACAATTGAATCAAATCATTTACATCTCAAGACAACTTCTGTTTTGATGTTTATTCATAGATTCTGATCCCGGAAGTCTACATCCCTATAAAAGACATTTTACCCGCATAAAATTTCTATTGGAAAATACACATCGAAGTGGGTTTTAGCTCTGGATGATTTCTTGCAACAGAGTGCTTGAAAACTACAGAAAAAAGAAGGGCTGTCAATCGATTTAAAAATTGGGAGCAGTGGAGGTCTTTCTTTCTCATATCTGATGTGATTGATGGTAAGGATCATGAGAGGAATGAAGTAATCCTCTACCCTGGCCTGGCTGATCACATGACACATGGAAGAGTCACGCCATCAACTGGACCATGAAAGATGCAGCTGGTGCTTCTTCTGGCGCTATTTCTCTCTTACTCTTTCAATGGCAGAGATGGCAAAAGTACACAAATTCTTCACTCAAGTAAAAGTAGAGTACCCTAATATACTACCCAATAAGCTTGTGTCCTGTAATCTCCTGTGATTGCCTATGCACTGGCTCAGCTTCATGGTTTATCACTGTATATCACAATGATTCACATTTCCCATAATAATAACATAATTTTATTTAATTATATCCTTTTTGTTTTCTGTCTTGTTGCAAGTTTAAATGGTAAAAGTACTGTTTTCGTGCAGGCGCACTGAGGGAAAAAGAGTTTATGGCAGTTGGTTCGTAGCTCTGCGATGTCCACACGAGGGGCGACCTAAATGTTAGAAATGTATCCAACCATCCCTCTGACTTCTCGTTTCCCCTGTACTTTCCACGGCAACTGACAAAGCGGAAATTCAGCCCGACTGAGAAAAGAGTGGCATGAGTCAGAAGTCAGCTCAAAATTGGATGAAAACGTAGAGTGCATGTCCAGCTTAATAGAAACCAACAAAAATCTTTTGGCCGCTTCACGATTTATTAAAGATTTGTCTTTGAATGTTGATCCACCAAAACTAACGTAATGAGCCTGGTTTGAAAATGTAAGAAAAGGGAAGTACAGATATTTGTGTAAAAATGGAAGGATTAAAAGTAAAAATTGGTCAGACAAATGAATAGTGAAGTAAAGATTTGTAATTTGTACTTCGTTACTTCCCAGCTCGGCTCAAAAGTGTGCTTGAAAGCTTTAATTACAACACGACAGTGTATAAATCATACCAATTTTTTTCATTGAACTTGGTGTATTAAAGGAGACAGGTGTTTTTCTGCTGTATTTAGGCCACTCATTTGATATGTGTTCCTATAGAGACTGCCTGCTACTGCTCACATTTCTTGGGCATACTCTAAAAAATTTTGACAGAAAAACCCACACTGAGCTAGATCTGCTTTTTATGGAAAAGTACACCGGGAACAGTAGTTAGGTGGATATTTTTCCTCTCTACTGTTTGAAGGCTGTTTTTCACAGAGTTTGATTAAAGCTCAAAAGCAACCCATCTGCCGGTGTAGACTCCTGGAGTGATTTGGCTAAAATTACTTGTGATGTTTTTCGAGATTTCTTGAAACTTCACTCCTGGTTATCAAAGCTCTTACTTTGCTGTTGCACTGAAAACCAAGAGCATGTATTGTTATCTTGCTAGTTCTTTCTTAAAGGTCATGGTTTCTGGTTTCCTTTTTTTTCCAGTGTACTACATAAATAGTATTAAATAATAATACATTATAGCAGAAATATTCATATAAACATGGTATTTATTATTATTATTATTATTATTATTATTATTATTATTATTATTATTATTATTATTATTATAATAATAATAATATAAATAGTCACTACTTCAAAAAAAAAAAAAAAAAAAAGCAAAATATATGTTTATGTTTGTAATGATGAAAAGCACCACTGTTAGCATCTCTGTTTAAGCAAGTCTTGGAATAACAGCTTTTAATCCATATATATTTTCTTACACCAAGAGACAAGTGATTCACATCTTCTTGTTGTCTCCTATGTGCCCTCTCTTCCTCAATCTTCTTTAACAACATCTTGTGGAATTTATTTCTTCACTAAGCTGTTGAACATCTTAAATGTGCAAGAACATGCATTAAGAGAGAATAATAACAAATTCTGCTGTTCATGTTTTCTGTCAAATGAGGAGTTTGTTGGCAGAGGCTCAAATCTCCATACGTGAAGTAATCTGGGGGAACAGATGTGCATTCTGACGTTCTATCCGACTTCCTACCTCCCCTCCTTCAGAGGATTAAGATAAGTGACTCGAGGAGGCTCTTCTCTATAAATACATATTCAAGGTGGACCAGAAACGATGCTTCAGCAACTTATTTAGTTCACTTACACAACTTCACAGAGCGCATTGAAAATCAAGCGTTTAAAAATCGAATTTAAACCTTGAAAATGTCAGGATTAAAAAAACGAATCTATTCATTTTAACACTGAATACTTTTTATATTTTCTAACTGAATTGCCACTTTGTATACAAAACGAGCAATGAGCAAACAAACAAAAACCTCATTTCTAATTT
Source organism: Puntigrus tetrazona (assembly GCF_018831695.1). NCBI lineage: Eukaryota > Metazoa > Chordata > Actinopteri > Cypriniformes > Cyprinidae > Puntigrus > Puntigrus tetrazona. The sequence goes on from NC_056712.1 coordinate 13,933,616, forward strand.
CCTTGTGCTGTGCAAATTTGTTATTTTGAAGAAAACAAAAAGATGACTATATCATTGTTTTATGACTACATCTGCATGACAATTTCTCGCTTCCAGTTTAAGAACTGTTCTATGGATGTTAAAGGTTCTTCATGGAAGCATCTATTTTTTAAGACTCTATTTTGATTGGCTCACTAATGGCTCCTAAGAGACGATATTTGCCTCCATCAGCAGTGTGAAATGTCTGAGATGAAAGTCGTAGTATAAGCTGGTATCTCTTTGTCACAGCTGGATCAGGTGGCTAATTAGCACGTGCTAATTTGAGGTAATGAAACCAAACCTCTTGCTGACCAAATAACGAATGTGCGATGCACGCCAGAGCAACATTAAGCATCCCAGGATGCCCAGGTGAGGACTGGCAGCAAGAGTGGCACCAGCTGGCACTCAAAAGGGTGTTCGCTGTGGGAGACAAATGAAAATCTCCACCGAGCACATCAGCCAGGCCATTCAATGCTCTTGAACTTGGAACACACAGACATGACAGAGCAAAGCATTCTGGAGCACAGAAAAGCATGACTGTAGAGGAATTCAATTCTTTGAATGTTAGGAACAGAGTCACAGATGAATCAAGTTCATTAGGATGTCATAATATGTGAGTCATTCAGATTAATGTATAGCAACTTGTGTACATGGTGTTTTCTCAAACATAATGTGCTTTAATTAATTATCCATGGATAATGCGTTCCTGATGTCTATGAATCACACTCATTTTTACTACTTCAGACAATTTTAAACTGTTCCAGAGGCATAGTAAACCAAATATTCGTGGAGAACAGTTTTGAGGAGAGTCATTATGGTTTATTGGCTCACCTGAATGTCCATCTGTGATCAGATGTCTGCAGTTATCACCCTTGTTTGTTGATGATAAAGTAGCATAGATAAATAGCGTAGGCAATTTTTTGTTTCTTCCTTTTTTTTCATTAGGAATTTTTGAGTTTCTTCAGTCATAGATTTACTGAATACCCACCAATAAAAGATCTAAAGCTGCCTCTGTTAGAAATCGTATAATGGTCCGCGGATGGATCTTCCATCAGGACAATCCAAAACAAACATCACAATCAACACAAAAAGAGTCACTGAGCACAAAATAAAGCTTTTGCCATGGCCGTTCCAGTCCTCTAAAGAAGTACGAACAAGGAGCTGTGAATCTGTAGACATTCTGTATGAAGGAATGGTTTTTGATCACTTATCAGGTGTTTTCTAAACTTTTCAGGCATTATAGGAGAAAACTCTGAGCTGTTATCTTAGGAAAATGATGATGCAATAATTGAGTGTCAATAATTGTGGCAAACATGAACTAGAGAAAGCATTTATTTCACAATGAGAAGTTCCCCTCACTTTCAATTGTTTGACTTTACAGATCAATTCGAATTTTGCACATTTTTTGACTGAAAGATCAGGATAAACAATGCAGATTTATTTTCACTGCCTTTGCTTATATTTACCAAGGTTGCCAATATTAATAGAGGGCAGATAGAAGTGCATTTATTATCATTCCAAAATCACATCCCGCAATCAATAATTTGTCAAAACTTATAAAAGAGGTTAAAATATAAAAGAGGGACAATCTTTACCCTCAGGGTATTTTTTGGCTCATATTCTTACAAGCTTAAGAACATTTTTCAGGTCTTTCTTGAGCCTTGGGGCAGCTGGAGGGGCTCCTTCTTAAACCTGAAAATATCCCCATTTCACAAATGTTTACTCGCTTCCCCACATCACTTAAATTATGGATAACTTGAGAGAAAATGGCAGGCATATTCAAGAGGCTAGACCTCTAGATGCCCGAACAGATTTATATTTTACAGAAAGTACAAAAATAACTTTTACATTCATACAAATAAGTAGTGCACACATTCTTAGTAACAGCAGTCACATGTGAGTGAAAGAAGCCCAGCCATGACAAGCGGGATGTAAATTATTTTACGTTATTGTAAGAAATTTCATGGGGCAGTTAAAGGGTTAGTTCACCCCAAATGGAAAATTATGATATTGATTAATTACTCCCATGTTGTTCTTAACCCATAAGACCTTTTGTTTATATTTGGAAAACACGTTAAGATATTACAGATGAAACGGGAGAGCAATGTGACCCTCCACAGACAGCAACATAAATGAAATGTGGTAAATACATTGGTAAAACAGGATGTGACATCAGCGGTTTTGAGTGACTAGGAAAGAAAACAAAAATAATTTACTCCAACAATTTTTTTTCTCCCTCGAGTTACGTCTTCAGCCATTTTAGAGAGTATAATAATGCATGCGAATGCTTTCCCTAAGCGAAAACAACACCTATTAAGTTCATGCGAGTGTATGCCCTCTGGAAGTAAACAAGGCTGATCAAATATGTTAAAGCATGCATATGCGTATACATGCATATACTCTCCAAAATGGTGTAAGATGGAAAAGAATGGTTAAGGAAATTGTTATTTTGTTTTGTCTGCTCAAAAAAAAAAAATCTCCTGGTAACGTAAAACTGAAGTTGAGCTACTGATGTCACATCCTGTTTATCAATGTATTTACTGTTATTCTGGACCTGGGATCATTTCAGTTGTATTGCTGTCTATGGAGGGTAAAATGGCTCTCCGATTTCATCAAAAATATCTTAATTCTTAAGGGTTTGGAATGACATGAGGGTGAGTAATTAATGACATAATTTCATTCTGGGTTGAACTAACCATTTAAATACAATCAAGGAAACTAAGTAATGCTCTGACTGGCCAGTAATGATATATCACTGGGTAGAAGTTCAGCCAGTTGGCTGTCTACTTCTTTATTCTATCATTGCGCTGGCGCTAACTGTAATCATAATGAACCGTCTCATCATCACAATAATATATCAATCCATACCCATCTGAATTGAAATTAGACAGAGGCAAACGTGAAAGTCATATCCCATGAGCAGAACATTGAAAAACCGTTGCAGCAGTGTTTGGTCTACGTTCTTCCCCAGATAGCATTTGGTCCGGTGCTTGCCGTTACAGCCTGGCATTTGATTGATGTCCTAATAGAGGCCTGCTGCCTCTCTGGAGACAGAGAGCTCACACTCTGCATTCACGGCACCAGAGATCCACACAAACACACGGCTCTGATGAAACAGAGGGAAAGAGGGAAGTGCCCATTAAAATACATGTGTAAATCTAACATCAGTTTATCATCACAATCTCAGAAATGATATGTTGCTTTAAGGACGGATGAAAGGGATGTCAAAAGACGTCAAGAGAAGGAGTTCAAGCAATGACAAGTGCTGAAGATCAAACTCCAGACTGCAACCGCATGGGACTCGCTGTGATCACTGTAAACAGCCATGTCAATGCTAATTAAATGGAGTTGAAATATTGGTCATGTCATGGGAAGAGATGTTTATATTTGTATGTAAACTTGCAGCAGTAGCTGAGTGAGACTGGAGCTCTGTATAAATGATTCAGTTTAAGGGCATCATAAGTGACCCTGGACCGTGATTTGTGACACAATATTTATAAACATGCCATCATACTAACATAATTATAAATCAGTTGCATCCAAAAATATGATGAATTGAGACGAAAAAGCCTCTGTGTCATTTAAAATTTTCTTCGTTTGTTTTCGTTTGTTTATATTCAGTTATTTTATAGATTCATTGCCATTAAAGTAAAATTGCTGAACCTACACGTAGGAGCCTGAGACAAATTTCAATTGGCACTTAGAGGCTTTTGCATGTGAACTCTTCATATATGAATATCATATCATTTACCTCTGATAAGCATATTAGATAGACAAATCATTTGTGAATCTAGTAGGACATCCACAAATCAAAAAGTCATCATAATTTCCCAGGTCTCCTGATAGAGCTCAGTCAACAAAACTAAACACTGTCAAATGAACGGATCTTGTGAAATTTAGTAATTTGTTATATGGTGAGGCCAATCGAGGAGGAAACCTATTTTATTTTGTAGGCCGAAGATTTAACAGCTCTCTCTCTTTTACGAGACAGTTTCCATGCGAGCTGAGGGACCTCCTGCCGAATTGGATGTGCGAGTGGATGGTGCAGGTTACTAGCTGGATGACTTTGGTGGTGTTTATAAGAGCCTGTAAAATATATGTCCGGACCCCAGACTGGAGGCAGCATAGTGGAAGAACCATTAAATGAGGCTGGAAAGCTGGAGACAAAAGGTGACATAGGATATACAATGTTATTGACTTATAATTAGTCTGTCACATAAAATAATAAAAAAAAAAACAACCATACATTTTTATAAATTATAGATGCTGAAAAGATCAAATCAAATACTGATAAAAGAATATACTGCCTTGCTTATCATAAAGAGATGCACATTACACATTACAGACATACACACTTGCTTGCAGTGTTTTTCCAATACTGGTTGTTATTTTTGCAGTTTGCAATGAAAAATTGTTTCAGAGTAATTATTCTTTGCAACCTGAGGAACTTATTGATTTGACTTACTCACATGTAATCAATATAAACAGTGTGTAGCTATTTTTAGTCTGCCAAGACACATATGGTTTAAACTGACATTAGCATGCCATTATTAAGCTTTATTATAAACTTTATTGTTTGTGAAAATAAAGGCACCACAGAGTTACTCTTTGGTTTACTCTGTCTAATATGTCCAGGCAATTATTTTAGATTATTTTGTGCACCATTGGGAACACCCATATTTTGCCTTAGTAATATTTTTTATGCTTCATATTTCTTAAAGATTTCTAAAACATTTGTAGTTGTAGAAATGCATGTATGCTTTGTGTGCATACTGTACCTGTGTGAACAAAACGCGAAATACGTACCAAAAAGTACGTATCACTGCAGATTCAAACAGAAATGAACACCTCAGCTAGGTTTAAAGCTGAATATATTTCGCTTTCCCGATGTAACAAGCTTGCTCAGTAGCTCATCCGGAACAGAATTGGACTTACCATGTGGATTTCTTGGGTAAAAATCCAGTGAATAAACATGACTTATGAAGAAAGGCTGAAAGATGGAAAAACAAGCTGAAACGGCAGGCCTGCGATTGTGTTTTTATGCTACATTCACTTTTGTTCAGACTGTCGGGTAGGTTTAAGTGCATTTTAAAACTTCACAGAGCATTAGAGTTATAGCCACTTAACGGAGATTACACTGAGCGCCACTCAATGGACATTTCAAATCAGAACTGCAGTGACACATACAAACAATGTCACATAAAAAATACTATATGTGCATTCTTCTGTTCCTTTTTTTTTTTGCTCAGCAGACATTACCCACTGAATATGTAATGAAACATACATGCCACTATATATTTCGCATTTTGAGAAATTTCTATTCTTTAAGAAATCAGGCTCACAGTCACTGTATAACTTTTTTTTTAATTTTTAGTATTATGACTTCATTAAAGAAAACCTGTCACCTGCCTGTGATTAATTTCCCTCCATTGTATTGGTATTGCCTCTATGTAATATATCCACACAAAGATTGTTATTATTATAAGTTTCTGATCTTTTGAACTAATTATTTTCATTTCATACCATAAAAAAGAAAACATAATGATCATTGATTTCATAATGCATGCAATTAAGTGCTAATTGAAGAATATGTCTTATTAGCAAGCGCTGTCTTTTATATTAATACCAATAATCAGCTTCCAATTATTTCTAGATTGTTCAGCATTGGATTTTAAAATGAAAATATGACCTCTAAGTGTCCTGTACTTATCTGATTCTTTCTAATTCTGTCCGTGTCTCTATCTCACAGGAGTGTGCAAAGCAATCTCCCACAATTCACCTGCGATTCTAATCTCACACATTCAACTTCCCATTCTCTTTTTCTCTCTGTCTCTATCCCTCGCACATTCACTTTCGGTACCGCTAAAGATGGAACAATAAATAACTGTAAAAAAAAAAAAGCGTGAGTTTGAATTTTAATCTTTCGAAAGTGCTTGTTCATATCCTGCATATGCATTCTTTTTGCATAAAAGGAAAATTGAAAACTTTTGTAAGAACATGAACAATGGACTAGAAGGCAATCTTGAAAAGATATAAGGCACAGAGACTAGTGGCATCTTTACATTAGGTACCTGCGAGACTTTATGCGCATTAGGAAATGACAAAGTTTTTTCTTTTGCAAAATTTTGTTAGACTTAATTTAAATTCAGAACACACATACTGTAGACCACAAAACAGACGGGATCTAAAGCCTTCAGATGATGCAACTGAGAGCTACCATAACTCTGACTAAAACAATAGCACAAATCTCAATGATGTAACAAGTAGAGGCCTTTACTAGGGAAATTAGAGCTGATAAGTGCCCATCCTTCTGCAATCTCCTTTTACCTTTCACAAAATCATTCATCGGCTTCAGGATGTAGGAGTGAAGTCCGTTACTGACAGCCTTTAATATTAGGTTTACAAGAACAGACCCTATTCTTCTTTCCTAATTACTGAACCCTACACACAGTTGCATGTGAATGTCGGTGAAAGTGACACTCAATTGCCATGCGGTGGTTTGTATTTAGTTATCAATGACGTCTTGCGTGGAGGTTATTTTATGAATCCTAGCAAACAAAAGATGAAGAGGAGGATGAATATTAACTTTCATCACCCCAGCAGGGAGCCGTCCTTGCAGAAGAACCCGAGGGCAGGTCAAAGCGGAGATAACAGAGGTGGACAGCGGACGGCTCCTTTGTGTGTCAGAACGGTTGATAGTTGCTCACTAGGTCAGACTGTCCTCTGCTTTGCTAGCACCAATGTAGAGCAAAAGATATTAGCGCTCCTGTTTTACCAGCACTAGGTCATGTTGTCTTTGTTAAAGCAAAAGATTGGTTGCACTGAAGGGCCTGAGAGGGTCAGAGCGACTGTAGCTGATATGAGGCACTGCGTCTATCAAAGCGCTTCAGAGCTATTAAACTGTTCACTGGATGAGTGCGTTACACTACCCAAATCACCTCAATGCGCCGTTATGCAAATTTTCCCAGAGGTGTCGTATAATTAAGATAGTAGATATGATTTAATTAAGAGCACTATAATTACTCGTGGCAGCCATCCCATGTGAGAATATGACCTATTTTATACAGAGAGGAGGGGGGATCATGTAGAGCAGTGTATTAATTCACGCAATCAATATTACATTATATAAAGATAACTGATTGACAGATTCATTGAAGCATTCCTCGAAATTATTCAAATGTCATCGCATTAAAGAACTTACTCATAAGAATCATCTGTTAATTAATCAAACTGTACTTGACCCGTGGCATGTTTTTTTTTTTTATTCATCAAAATTGGGAGAGTCTTTTGTTCACCAAATTCATTATTTGGATTTGATTATTTATTTATTTCAAGTAAGGGATAATTTTTTCCATATCACATTAAATACAGACCACTAACTGATATTTACTAAGTGCAATGCTGCTAGAAGACGCTAAAAAGGAAACATATACCATGACATGTTATTGTCGTTCCTTCATTAACATGTTTGTAAGGCAATTCAAGTAGGCCTACTTATTAAGGAAAAGAGCATTATTTATTTTGTAGCGTTCTTTCATTCTAATAATTAAAACAGATCGGAACTGTATTGGATACTAGCTTAATACCCCCGGGCATGGAACAACACTTCAGAAAGTGACGGTTGCCGAAATAGGCTACTTCAGAAGATGTCCATTCCTATTGTAAGCTGAAAGTTGGCAAACTTTTCTGAAAACCAAGCTGACTTTAGGCTTAGATTGGAGTTGAAAAATCCTTGAGCTTTTCAAAAGTGCCAGTAATTGCTGCCTCAGAGCTGCAATATCCCGCAAAGAGCTGGAATCCCGCTGGAGGACTTGCCCACAAAGAGCTCTCTGTCAGATACAGTGTGATTAAGGATAAACTGCGGTTTTCTGGGCTTACCACATAACGTAACCCATAAAAAGCTGCATAAACAGAAGAGACAGAAATGCTGCTTAGCTATTTTCAGTGATTGCCAGTTAGACTATGGATTAGGGCTGTCTAAAATACATTTCTGCTACCTTTCTTCCCACCCAGTCAGTTTGCATTAGCTACAAAACAGTTTCAAGTAGACTGCAGATGGACTTGTTAAAGACCTAGACAACATTATGATTGGCTAATATGCTAACTATTAGGATAATGAGAGTGATGTCTCTGCTGAAAAGACAGCCTTAGACCATCAAACTAGTATGGTGATAGTCTAGGTAGAGGACCAGCTTTTCCCTGACTGGGGCTTACTGATTATGCTAACTAAAAATCCAAAGCAGAACATAGTGAAGTTAAGCTGCCCAATCCGGTACTAAACTTGTTTAACTTTCATTAACATCTTTGTTGCAGTCTGTGCAATTATACTTGTTAAACGGTTGAAATTAAATTAGGATCATAACAAGAACACAAAAAAGACACAGTCTAAACTAGAGGATCTAACAAGAAAAAAGTGAAGTGTTCTTGCTGTCTAAATACTTCAGATAGGGTTTCATTCATTCTCAAAAACAGTGTAATGATAGTTAGAGAGAAAATGTTTAAAGTTTAATGGAGCACATGGGGCTATTGCAGACGGTTCTGATTAAGAGGGCAATATGGGAAAACACATTGCTGTGCCAAGATTCACAAGAATACTCAGAAAATGATGCTATATGCATTGCGTAATAATTTGTTTGCTTTACACCTACCTAACAACATGGAGCAAGTACGGATTAAATCTAACCACTAACTGATGCAAACATCAGTGACATGGTTTTTTAGTTGTTCAGAGCTGTTTCTTATCTGACCCCTTTAAATACTTTTGGCGGTTTTTATTCCCTAGACATGACAGCTACAAGCTGTCTCTTCCATCTTGAATAGATCAGCGTGATTACGCTTGAGTGCTTCACAATATTCTAGACTTTCAGCATATCATATAGCCAAAGTATCTTTGAGGACCAAATGGACTTTAATATTTAATTAGAGGCACAAATGTCTTTGAAGACTAATTTATTTCTGCTCTTGTATTACATTAAGCACTCTCCAAATAAATTTCCCAGGTGTTTATAACATGTCAAGTGCTACTTAAAACTTTAAAGAACTTACAGTGATTTAGGAAAACAAACTGATATGCAACCAAACATCCCCATGTACCGCTTTATTTTATATACAGATGGGATGTCCGTTCCTGTGAGATACAGAACACAGCCCATGGGATAATGTCTGACCTTTAAAACTTGAGGAGGAGAGACGGGAGACCAAGATCATTATCGCCCCTCAAAGAGTCACCTTTCTGTCTTTGTTACCTGCAGTGTAGCACTGACCACAATTGCTGACGGTCAACCATCAGCTTCACCCGGTTTTGTCTCTGAGATGTGTGATTGCTATTATCTCCCCCTCCATGACATTTCAAAAGCTGTAATCTTCAACAAACACTCACTCAACTACTTACATTTTTCTTACATGTCATATCCTACAGATCTATGGCCTAATAATACATGCAGAAATTCTTTTCTAATGAAGAAATCTGGCTATTCCATTCATTTCAGCGACAACAACAAAAGACACAATGTGTTGTAAGAGTTTGTAAGAGTTTACCATAGTTTTGTGACGCAATTGAATATTTAGTTTTCAGGTGCCCACATATGACCACGTAACATTGACATCACTGGGATTTTTGTCTACTGTATTGTACCGTATCCAAAAAGCTAGAAAATGTTTAAAGATGACAGAAAGCCATCTCCCGAAGTTGAAGCGGCATTCTTCATACTTCCAGATCTCCCTCGCTGCGAATTTTAAACCACTCTGCCAGCTTGAATGTAAAAAGATCATACAGTATGACAAAAATGTCTCTGATGGCTTCAGGTAGTGAGCGGAGATTGTCTGACAGAATCCATATTATGCCAGCCTTATGCATTTAGATGTATCATTAAAGGACTGAATCGTAAAGAAATCCCAGTCGACAGCATTCCTCACATCCAATTTGACAATAATCCCGTTGATATCCCAATCCGACACTAGTAGTTTTGCTTGGAAGCTTTTAGGCTTTGAAATTATAACAATATATAACTTAACATTTTGAGAAATAGAATGTAACTTGATTTAAACAAATAATATTATTATATACTATTATTTAATCTAAATACTATCTCTCATTTAGGCATATGATCGCCTTGTATCAACAAACTAGAAAGGATTTACAATGTAAATAAATATGAGTAATATAATATTTATATTAATAATAATAATTATACTTTAATAAACAATTTATTAATGATAATAACAACTAAGTTGATCAAATTCATTACCCATTATGCATTGAAATCATTTAGTTCTTCATCCTTCTTTTTAGCCCAACAAGATTGGGACTAGATTAGGATTTGCCGACAGCACGTGCAAATAAGCGGCAAGTATAATTAGTTCTTAGCAAATTCTCCCGAGTGTACTTCAGGTAACACTATATATAGAGAGGTCATTTCAGTCTGCTTGAGTAGCTGAACAAACTGTGTATGAGACGGTCTACAGCGCGCGCTGATCCAGACAGCTGGAGGAGTTCATCTGTCAGAGCAGAGATCAAAGGGTCTGGATGAACAGACTCCTGATCAGTGGGCAGAGCAGTAGTGAATTTGAGAAAATACTGTCCCTTTATGCATGCAAAGAGAACACGGGCAGCACTGGCTTAAATTAGATGACCCGTGAAGAAACCCTGGTGTTCTGTCTGGACCAAAGTCTCCCATTAGGATTTCCATTAATCTCAAAAGGCAATCGCAAATACATTTCCACCCTCAAAAACTTTTTTTAAATGTCAGTCAATGGAAAAATAGGCTTTTTGCATCCAGATGGTGTATTTACAATTTTTACCAACAGCTGTTAACTGGCTCATGTTAACCATCCAAGCCTTGTCATCTACTTAATTACAATAATCATAGCAACCATTTTTCATCTGTGGACTACATCTCCCAACAAACTGACAAATATAACAATTAACGTGTCATGTGATTGCAGGTTAGCTTGAACCTGTATGTCACTTTCCATCAGACCACTGAGACTCAAATCAAAATCATAGTCACTACATCTTGAAGCATCTGACACTAAGGACTGCTGTATATGAAAAAGCTGTAATTTTATACATAAATGCTTTGGAAGCAACATATCGTATCACTTGTAACCCAAAAAGGCTGGTTTCTCGTGCTTTGATGCGAGTGTGAGGGGGTGGCGTGCATTTAAGGTGTAAGTCTTCCTTTCCGCAACAAAAGAACTTTCAAAATAAAGGAAGGATTTAAATCTATGCTAATGCCATGTTTCATTTTGTTTTGAATGTAGAATATAAATGCTCCAGATTTGGCTTCTTGCCATCTGAGGCCCTTTGGAGCTTATTGTTTCAAAACCTGAGTAGTGTGAAATTATTTGCTTGTTATATGCTACATGAATAATTCATACACCGTTTATATTGTATGTTTTGAAACCTTGGTTAATATTAACCTTGTTATGGTCATAATAAACTTGAGATTGTTAAATCGAGTATGTTTAACAGTATCTCTAGAGGTGTTATTAGTTATCAATGCGATCTCTGATCACAAAAAAGTAGTTTTTTTTTCGATCAATGCATTTGAAATGCAACAATGATCTGCTTTACATTTTTATAAAGTGTGAACTGTATTTGCAATCGGACAATAGATTATTGGCTAATTTGTTTATAAAACTGCTCTTCAATTTTGCTCTAATGGTTGTGTGAGATGGAAGATAACTACATAGATCTTATAATATTCAACATTTAAATGTCTTTGGACTAAATGGAATCAGTATATTTCAGTCTTTGACAGGAACTAATGGGCTCATATCCTCCAAACTGCTGTACTCATCTTTGGGATGTCAGCTGTATACCAATGAGCTGCAAATCTAATGCAAATTCATAGCGACATCTCCTCATTAGGTGGCCATGAAAGAAGCTTCTAAAGGGTATGTAGCTGCCACTGGACCTTTAAGTGTTTAATACTTTAAAGAGTAAATGTGTTTCTGTACCACAGAGAGCACATAAAAAAAAAAAAATCAATCAAATTACTCCAAAGACTTTTCCCTCTGAATTTTGTACTTCTTTACAAAATAAATATAAATAATACTTTAATTACAAAATAAATATATAAATATAAATAATATAAAAAAAGAATTCTGAGAAAAAGGTCTGAATTGTGAGATTAAAAGCCTTTTTTTAATCTGTAGCAGAAATAAGCCTCCGTACTGTAATACCATATATTTGTAATCCAGTAAAAAAAGTATTTTTAATTTTTTTTTATTTATCTGAGAATTAAGCTTGCTCTCCATATTTGAACTTTTGATATTTACCGAGCCTCAGCAAGCTTCTGTCAATGATTACCACCTGCTCGGCTCTGCTTTAGGCCACATAAAAGAGAATATGAGATCACTGAGACTTTTCTTCCATTATTTGAACCCCGCTCATTCTATTATTACATCTGAAGTTTATAAACTATTAACGTTCATCTTCATGAATAATGCATTAAAATGGGAAGAGAAGGTCCTTCATAAGAATAGATGGGCTGCATGACTTATACATATGTGTTTTCTGAGTCCTGCACAAATGGTGAGGATGATGTCATCTCCAGCGTTGTTACAGGAGAGGCGGGCGCTTCAGGGTCTTGTCTTCTCACTGTGAAGAAAAAAAACAAAACAAAAAAAAAAACTACTGTGAAGTAAATGTGCCAATCTTTAGGAGCAGGCCTTTAAGTTGTAGTTCTATTAATGTATTCGTCAACTGATTGATCTAAATGCGAACTAGATTTAGTTTAAATGGGTAGCTTTGAGATTTAAAGGAACATTTACTGACAGTTTTCTTGCACCAAGGCCATCCAAGATGTAGTTAGGTTAATTTCTCTAAATCTGTCTTGATAAAGAAACATAGCATTGCACAGTGGACCATTAGATCCTCTGCAGTGAATGGGTGCCATCAGAATGAGAGTTTAAACAGCTGATAAAAAACATCACTGTAATCCACAAGTCCACATGACTCCAGTCAATCAATAAATATCAACGAAGCAAGAATCTGTGTTTCTTATTAACAAATTTGAAGCATTTGAAACCAAAATCCATAACACGTTCTCCAGTGAAAATGTCTATTCCTGTGGCCCTCTCACATACAAATCCACTGAAATATTTGCTTAGAACATCGGACCGTTTTTGCTTGCAAACACTGCTTGCTTGACCTGTGCACATTTCTCTCCGGATTCATTTGAGAAGACATTTTAACTGGAGAAAAGGACACAAGCAACGGTTTAAAATAAAAATCATTTTAACAATGAATTTTTTTTACAAACGCACAGCTTTTCATTTGTATGGATTAATTGTAGAAACTCATCTTTTTGAATTACTTTTTATATTAACATTTCATTGTTCCAATTCTAAAATATATTGGACACAATGAATAATATGTATTATTTAGGTATTTCGTATTTTTCCTAATACAAATTTCCTAATTGTTTTAATAACAATTTTACTCTTACAAACAATTTTTTTTTTGTTTGTTTTTTTTTCCTGTCCTAATTAGACATCAAATCTCATGCACTAGCCTGGAGCAAGAGTTTCTACTAGTGCAGTGCTCAACTAATATCGAGATGAATGGGAATACTAAATGGATGGCTCTCAACAGGTTCACTAGACCTCCTTGGTTGAAGTTAGTCTGAACGGGATTTACGATTGATCTTTTTACAGATTTTAGGGATAAAAAAAGATTTTAAAAAAAGCAAGTTTGTGGACCCAGTGCTACAGCTGCAACCAAGCAAATCAGCTAGATAAACAGAAATGACTGCTGCTGAGCTACCATTGATTTCTAAATTGGGATGCATTGATTTAATGTGCACTCGCTCAGGAACTGAGACACAGGGATGTGGCAGAATTGAGAACAATAAATCATGTTTCTTTTATTTAATCAGGACAGTTTATATTATGTATGGTATTTGAATGATTGGGCTCTCAGTGTTTGACACCCTACAGGCAACTAGAATTGACACAATGTAAAGTCATTTTGATCTCCAGCAGCTAATAAATATAATTTGGAAATCTAATCAGTAAACGTTTAGAATTCAACCTCTCCTTCCCGTGTGAACAATAAGTCATTGGGGAAAATCGAATGTTGGAATCCCATCTGTTTCTTTTGACTTGATACTCAGCCTTGACACTATAATTCCTGCACCCCTACTTTGCAGCAGAGCTGAATTTACAGCCCCAAAACTATTTCATATTTTAGCTTATATGTGAAATTGAAGTCTGAACTGAATATAATGAGAAAGACTGGTAAATAATAAACAGATTCGAGGATGAACTGGTCATAGGGAGAAGAGCCAGTTGGCTTTCGAAAACCAAATTTATATTGAGTGCTAATATAGAAACGTTTAAAAATAGAGTTAAACTTCCACCGTTGTCAGGCCAGTCAATTTCATTGCTGATAAAGCAGGTCACAACTTTTCCAAGCAGCTCGCTATGCTACATTTCTCCTGCTATATGTCTGCACCTGAGTCTAGAAGCAAAATGAGCAAGGTGTTATTTTGATGTTAAAAACTGTACAGGACAAGTTAATCAAGTCAGTAAATGTATTTAACACAATTGAACCCAGCTAACCAGCTCTTAAAATATCTAACAGTTACCACCCACACATTTTACACTTTTTTTTTTTTTTTTATTCAACAATGTCCATGTGTGTTCGCTTTTTAATGTAAAGTCTTTTTAATTCATATAAATGTAAAATTAAAATCAATATGACAAGTCCAGATACAAAACCCTCTAAGTACCATCTAATTTTCTTCTCAAATGAGCATTTTCTAAGGCTTTCATGCGTAGGTTCAGTGATTTTTCTTTAATGGCAGGGAATATGTTACTTTCATTGCCAAGTAAAGAACAACCCGGTCTCATAAAAATACATACCTGCACTCTTTGTGCAACACTGTTGTTACGTGCCTTACTGTGCATGATCCCTGGCACACTGCTCTACTGTGTTACATTTTGGTTGCCACTTAAAAGGCTTTTGCATCTGCACTCTTCATATACATGATTTAATATTGCAGGTGGTACATTTCATTGCATTGTTCTGTTCAACCAAAAATGACATTTTTGTCATAATTTAGTCATCCTCATGTCATTCAAAACCTTTGGTTTCTTTATTAAGCTGAACATGGAAGATATTTTGAAGAACACTAGCAATCAAATGTTTGGTAGTCCCCACTGACTCCATATTATTTTTTCACAATATCCTCTTTTGTGTTGAACATAACATACAGGTCTGGAATGACATGAAGGTGAGTTCATAAAACCCCAATTTTTAGGTGAACAATTCCTTTAATGTCTTTCAAACACATGTCTTTCCGATTTGGTTTTGAGTATTTTGATCAAAATAAATCACATGACTTGAACAACAAAACAGCTTTAGTTTTTTTTAAAAAGTCACTATAGGGTCACTGTAGCATGTGACGGTAAAGTCTTGACAAATACCTTGTGCTCATAAAAATACTTAAGAACAACTGATCAGCTGTAACCTGCAATTTTACTGCGTAGGTGGAAACATGATGCATCTGTTTAGTTGATTTTATAATGTCAAAAGGTAAATCCAAACCTACACGATTGCTGATTACTGTTTGTACTGTACATGTTGTAAGATGCCCATCTACAGAAACTTCAGAATTATATATTCATATCTTAGCTGATACAAGGATTCCAAGGTCATATGTTCAAACTAAAGATACAGTGATGATATACAGCAAGAAAAGTGAAAATCATGTACCGTGATGATTGAAGGAAGGGACGTTTGGAGGAGAGCGTGTGTCTGTGTGTTGAAGACAGAAACAGTGGGCTACATCCTCCACCATCTGTTACCTCTCCTTCTCTCCCAAAGGCATGCATCTTTGAGTGTGTGTGTGTGTGTGTGTGTGTGTGTGTATTTTAATGAGTCAACCAACACTCACACAGGTGAGAGAGATGCTATGGGAGAGCTTTAAAACAGACAGACAAGACAGAGGTCGATGTTTAGCGTGCAGATGGACGGTGGCAAAACCAGCATGACTGACTCAATCTATCTATCCGTCTGTCCGATTTTTTTCCAGTGTACCTCATTAGGTTTAAAAGACTTTGCAGATCAGATGTTTGCTTTTACAGGCCATTGTGCAGTATAATAGTTGAAAATACTATTTATGAAAAATAAAGAACTCCACTTTAACCTTACTAAACGTCTTAGTGGCTAAAATGTTTTAAAATGCAGGGTCTACATAAGTAAGTAAATGGAAGTGGTAGGCCTGTTGCTGCTGAAAAAGAAGAGAGAGAAAAAAAAAACTCAGACAGAAGGCAAGGTACAATTTTGTAATCTATTATTTGGCCGCACTTGTGTTGCAGGTGCAAATCACTGAGCTCTTGTGACTAACTCGACATGTAAATCTAGTGGGTCAGAGACAGCTGAATAAAGGGATGCATTCTCGGGTAGCAAGCACATCTTTTCATTGTATTTCATTGTTTTACACAATTAACACAGGATTGAAGAAGAATACCTTCTAAAAAATCATGGGGGAAAAATCAGTTTTTAGAGAATTAGTTACAGCATTTTTATACAAATAATAATAATTCAATTACATGCAAAAACATATGTAAATCTGTTTAAATGTATATTAAATGGAAAGCACTGAATCCATCTGTCCAATATCATACACATCTATACATAATAATAATAATAATCATAATAACAAAAAGAAAACTTAATGTAATAGATTATAAGAATAAGTCCCTTTTCTCCATTTTACCATTCACAATTGTCTGAAAACTATTATGGAGACTAGTTATTTATTTTTTATTCAATTAAAATCATATCCCTTTGGAGCTGTTGACTAAAAGTGTCTGTTGATGAGAGAGGGTTAGATAAAATGTCAAATATGGAAAAGAAAAAAAAAATCATTTAATCTCACACGCAAAAAGAGCTGTTCAGAGATCCAGTGTTATATCATGACACTTGTATAGTGTTTGAGTGGCACATACTTATAAACTGTCACATCAAGGCCTTGATACTATCCTAGTGTACTAGACAAAACCGTAGCATATGGAAAGAGGACAAATACAAATGAATAATCATACTTTCAGTAGGCAGTGGATTCAGGAGTAAAGAGAGGACACAATCACTCAAACCAAATAACAAAAAGTGTTGTTCTCTTCTAATAACAAGCCAATAACTCCAATAATCCATCTTTCTGTTCTGCTAATAAAGCAAAACACTGTTTATTGGGGAGTGAGGAGAACAAATATTTACACATAAATGTCCAACTGCTTTTAGCAGATATGTTTGTGATGAAAGCAAATGCATGGCAGTTCTCAGACGTGAGAGCTAAGCTCCTTGCGGAAGTATTTTATGAATCAAATGAAGGGGCAAAATTTAATCCACTTCGAGCCATAAACTCACAAGCTCATAGGAATAAATCTATTTACCAGCAGCATCCTTTGAGTCAACACAAGCAAAAAAGTGTTTGGTTGCAGTGATAACCGTACAGATCAAGAGCAAAATTAGCATTAGCATTACAACAATTCTGGCAATGTATTTTTCTGAACAAACACTGGTATCAAATGGATCCGAAATGTGTATACTGAAACAAACACTGCGCTGAATATACTGAATGAAATGCAACAACAAACAAACTGAAAGTCCATTTCCTCCTAAACTAAATCAAAATATGAGTGGTTGCTAAAAATTTTACTTTATTACAAAAATAACTGCAATTAAAACAAATTCTACATATGTTTACGTAAGTTTAGTTGATCACACTTTAGTTTGGGGGACAATTCTCACTATTAAACAGACAATATACTAGTAACGCTGTATGAAGGCTAATTAAAACTGGTTACTTGTAAGAGCTTTGTACAGGACATTAGTAAATAGAGAACAATTTATTCAGTAATCCATTCCCCATACCTACAACTGCCTTACTAGCCGTTAAGGTACATTTAACCAATATCATTTCAATTTCAACTATGAACAAGACTTTAAATATAGAGCAAGGCTACTGTCTGTAATTTTAGTATGCTGTTATGACATTGCATGCGTGGCGAGTTGAATGGTTCAATCATCTCATCTTGGAATATTCATGGTCACGTTTTCAGAAAAAAAGAATTGAGTAGAATCTCAATGATTGGAAAAGAAAGCTTTGGAGGCTACTGACCACTCTCCTCTCCTACCTTCTCATACAGCCTACAGTAATAAGTGAGAGGAACTCAGAATAGAATAAGTTAACTGAATATTAATAGATATCCACTCTGGAGAGTCAGTATGCCCTCTGGCCTTCCTCTCTAACCGCTCTCCTCTGTCTAACCTCCTCAGCTCTCAAATCTACCTGTGTGCTGCATGACTGGTCATTAAGCTCCAGAGAAAAGACAAATGCAGAGGAGAAGAGAAGGACAAAGGCATCGACTTGAACACTCAGCCCAACAGTGCAGCGGCCTACACACTAAACTTCTACGTTTGTGAGTAACAGGCTGTTAATGTAGAGCCAGAGCTCATTAGTTTCAACAATCTCAGTGGTGGAGGGTCAAACACACGCAGGTCTCGGGGTCCAGACTTGTGTGTGCGAGGTGATCTGTACTGAGGAAACTGGTTCAAACCACAGGTGAGCTGTTTAAGAGTTATACAAGACAAGATAAGTAGATATGTGGCTGTGAAGACCAATTTGAGTGTTTTGGGGAAAAGAAATAATGCCTAAGTGCCTCTAAATGTGCTTGAAATGAGTAAGTAATTTTGTTGCGCTGTGTTTGATCATGTAAAAAGCTACACTATCCAAGTCAGTTTAACATTCCATGTTTTGCATAACAGTATTACATTCTATTTTAAACATAACCACGGCCTAAGTGTCTCATTTGTCATGATTACAGGCATGCTTTAGAAACATAGTAGAAATCTGAATACATTTCATTTTACTAAAGGGATATCGTGGCATTTATGTTCTTTGGAAGCTGTCTAAATTGTAAGAGCAGGAGTATGAATATACATAAAGACCAAATAAACTTTATAAATAAACTCTAATGGAGGAAAGAAAAAAACAACAACAAAACAGTGTAATAGTATTAACGCAAAACTGAAAAAATGGCTGAAACCAAAACAAATTGCTACAAAATGGCTTACAAAAAGAAAGTATGTTGTGGTACTATTAATTAATTAATTAATAATTTTCTATTGTAGATACAAAAATTGTATAACATCAAAATATCATTACAAAGCTGTTTTTCAAAGAAACAGCCCCCAACATCAAATGTGAGCCAATATGGCGATACAACAAAATATTAACGAAATATGGTCCAGAGAAAAGATTACCTTTTTAAATACTAAATTCAGTAAATGTGCAATGTATTGTGTTTATATATTTAATATATTAAGATAACACGTTAAATAAAATGACCATTAAATTTAATATAACTGTAAGCGCTTTGTTCAAATATGTACCGCTTTAAGTGTTTAAAGTAAACAGGATATCAAGAGAATATTAATTGTTTCCATTTTGTTTCTAACTTTGAAAGTGTTGCTATTAAAGCCTACATGCCATCCCAGGAAAATACAGATAGAATTCTCATATTAATTTCCCTACATTCAGTGAATAGTTTGTATTAATTTTCCCTGAGAGATTTTTAATGCATCCAGCTGCACAATGTGATGCAACGTTCAGCAAGCGTCCTCATTTTCAGCACATTAATAGGCATAAGCTACTTTCCCTGAATGTAGACTGGGTCTGTTGATATTCTTACAAGCTTTGTTGCTCTGGGATTTACAGCTCAGAATGGACAATTTAAAAAGAAAAAAAATGTTACAGAATGTTTGACATACAGTATAGCAGTCTGTCCAGTCTTTGCAGGCATGCTGTTTACTTTTCAAAAAGATTACCTAAGTTTTTGGAAACCAGAAACAGAGTACCTCTGTAGGATAGAAGCATCAAACAGATGCAGTGGTAGAGGGCATAAACACACTGGTAACAGCAATGAGTACCTGCTCAGTGAATTGAGGAAAGACTCTGGCACAGTTTAACAACAAAAATTCAGTGTTCAATTCCAGCATTACAGTATAATATTGTGTGTGTGTGTGTGTGTGTGTGTGTGTGTAGTGACGATACGTGAAACAAAGAAGCAGAACTAAAATATGCCTTAAATGTTTTTTTTTTTAAACACACTGCATACATATATACACAACTTATTCAAAATCACGGTGATAAATTAGCTTGCTAGTCTTAGCTATCAAATTTTGCACGCTAAACTATTTTCAATGGCATGGTAAAAATAGACAAAGTAATTAGCGAAATTATGTCTAAAATGCAAATGTCTCAGTATTGCAGTACCTTGTTTATGAACTGCAAATCTGAACCGTTCACAATCTGAACAAGCAGGAATCTACAGAGAAAACAATTCTACACATCCACAGGAATTTAAGTATTACTTTTTAAAATAATTTTCAAGTGTTAAGAATACAGTAAATCGTGTGAATGAACATATTTTATTAATTGTGTTCTGGAATTAATATTACACAGTATTTCCAATTAAAACAATTAGTAGGTTACATCTGAGTCTTAAATTCCACTGGATTTGTGTTTTAGTTCCATTTCAGTACTACATTCTTATTTAACTTTAAAACGATCTGAAAAAGAAATGAGTTTGTCTGTTGTCACAGCATGGCCTTGGTCTTGTCAGAAAATTTACTGAAAAGAGAAGAATCTGCAGTCACAGGTAGTGTACACAGCCTTCGTGCCTGAATCTTGGGAACTATAAAGCTAGCATGATGACATTAAGTGCTCTAGGAAGTCACAATACCTCTGGGATATGACAGCACTGTTTATCAGAAAAAAAAGAGTGTGGAATCAACCTGCTCGTCGATTTCATTGCACAGCCTGCCCATTCACCAACCCCTCTTCTTTTTTGCAACTAATGGGACGTGGTGTTTCAGAACACAGCCCAATATAGCAGAAATACATAGCAAGCGAGTGTATGTGTGTCTGTGGTATCAGTGTGTCCATTCTGGACACAGAACAGAGAGAAAAAAGCCCTAAAGGGAGCTGAGGGCAAAAGTTCTAGAACAGGATCTTGGCAGCCCTAAGCGCCTCACACACTTTAAAATCTCATAAACATTTAATGTATCGGGGTAGGACTGAGGCTAGTGTTATCACAGACTTGTGTTGACTCAATTACAGAGATCCAGGCAGGCTTTCAGCTTGACAAACACAAACAGATCAACTGGCATGAAGCTCCATGCACTAAAACAAAATCATCAGACATAGAAACATAAATCAAAATCTCACAACTAAATTCTCACAGCACAGCATGCGAGAAGATGAATGGGTGCTATTGCCATCAACATTGTTATCTCACCATATCTACGGCAAAGTGCTTGCCGTTTCATTTTCGCTTTCATCGTCTTCTCTGTGATGTTTGTATAACCCTCAGCCATCTCGCAAGCAATCCTGCTCTTCTGAAACACCTCATTTCATTCACAAGGAAGTGTTTTTACTGCTGTGAGGTGCTTCCATGCTGAATTCCAGTGTTTAGAAGAGCAGGAGTTTCACCGCAACCCTCAAATCAAGTTTAAACCATAAAATCCTTATTTCTGGAGTTTATTTAGACAGCGGTTGCCACAGGGCAGTGAGCTTGCATTTTAAAATGCATCACAGCGCACGCTGAGAGGTTCTCCAAAACCACATAACTGCACAGTCAAAGATGAAAAGTCGGGAAAACTCAAAATGTCAAGGCAATGTGATGCAAGAGCTTGTTTGACTTCTCAGCTTCCAACAGAAGTACCTCAGAGAAGTCAATTGTTAAGTTTTTGCACTATAAAAAGTAAAATAAAATAAAATTAGCAAGTTGCCTCAACATTCAAAGAGCCTTGTTTTGAGGACTGTTCTGCCTCTCTTAGAGGCTTTGTGTGATTTTATGATGGACATTTGCATTTATTAATATTATATCTATGTGATTCTTTAATGTTCTGTTTAAGTTTCAATATTTGCCTGCCGCGATTGTATAAGGTCTTATGCGAGGACTCTTATTTTGACGTGTTTTCAAAGCGACGCACAGTGGGAAATAGGAAACAGTGCGATTTCATCGCAGCAAGCCTGGACATGTTTGTAACGCATTTCGATTAATCGTTCTTCTACACCCTGTCGGAAGCATTGGCTGTAAGTTCATTTTAATCATGAATCGATCCCGTTTATATTGCGGAAGAGTTTGTTTGGTTTAGAGTGTTACGTTAATGTAAACAAATATGTTAGTGATCGCTGAGCACAAATTGCACTATTTGTATTGATAACGCTTTAAACGTGCCTTTTGAGTTAGCGATGTATCTGTATACATTGTACTTGCTAAACTATGTTGTTACAGTTTACTAATTATGTTTCTATATTTCTTTTATTTCATTTACAGTTTTACTCGGTTCAATGGTGAACAGTTTAATTGTGTAACCCGCATATTGGACTATTAAAGGAGCAAGGCGCTCATATCCTGGCTCTTGAACAGAGTTTGGCTTGCTGTTTATTTATATTACACGCTAGGAAGCAAAACATATAAAGAGAACAGTACAGTAAAAAGCCATAGTAAAAAGACATGGATCAGCAGGTGCATGAGGAATGCTCAGAAGCAAACATGCTAACTGAAGGAAGCAGAGGGAAAGAAAAGGCACCATCAGCAGTCAGTTCTAAAGGGTCGTTATCTTCCTCCAAGTCCTCAGTTGCTAGTGCTGCTGCAAAAGCTAGAGCCTCAGCAGAAGCTGCACGTGCCAAGATGGTTTTCGCAAAGAAACAGCTTGAAATGAAATGGAGAAAGCAAGGCTGGAACAGGAAAGAGCTACTGTAGAAGCAAATCTGGAAGCATTAGAATTAGAAAAGGAAGCTGCTGCCGCTCTCGCTGAAGCGGAAGTGCTAGAGGCTGCAGCAATGGGACATGATGACAATCGTGTGAAGTAAGCTCCCTTTCATCACATGTGATTTCAATGAGAACGCAGGAATATGTGAAACAACAGACTCAGGTGAGCTCTGAATTTTCTACACTACCTCTGAGTGTCTCTTCACCAGCTGGTGCACAGGAACCGCCTCCATGTTTCCTCAGTAAGCCTTTGAGTTCAAATGCTGCGTGTGGTGGTGACAGAAATACAGTTCAGGAGCGGAGCAGGTTATGCGATAGTGGACGCCTACAGAGCACAAGAATTCCAGATTCCCCAAACAATTTGCCTCATTCCATCCCGAATGTTTCATTTAAAGCATCACCACAGCAAAATCATTCAGACGCACAGCATTACTTTCAAAATCAAGCCACGCCTATGCTAGACTTTGCTAAATTCATAGCGCGAGAGAGCTTGTCACTACTGGGCTTACTAAGTTTGATGATAACCCAGAAAACTTCTTAGCTTGGGAGTCTTCATTTGCTAGCGCCACAAAAGACTTACAGCTTTCAGCTAGTGAAGAGTTAGATTTGTTAGTTAAGTGGCTGGGGAAGGAGTCGCCAGATCATGTGAGGAGGATGCGAGCAGTGTATGTTACTAATCCTGAAGCTGCTCTCCAGATGTCAAGGACGAGACTTCAGGAATGTTATGCCACCCCAGAAGTGATTGAAAGTGCTTTATTTACGCTGCCTGGATAACTTTCCACGTCTATCTCCGAAGGACAATGTGAAACTCAGAGAGCTTGCAGACCTGCTTATGGAGATACTTGCAGCAAAAAGGAGATGCATACTTACCTGGATTAGCTTACCTTGATACCCTCGTGGCATTAATCCTATAGTGGAGAAGTTACCAGCGAATCTTCAGGAGAAATGGCTGTTCGCTGGCTCCCGCTTCAAGGAAGAAAATAAGGTCAGTTTTCCTCCATTCTCGTTCTTCACTCATTTTGTTTGCAGTGAAGCTAAAGCAAGAAATGATCCTAGTTTCAAGCTTTCAAACAGTAGCCACACAGTCGTCCGGAATGAGAAACCCATCTATAAACATAGCACTAGTAGAGTTCCTGTGTTAGTACACAAGACTGATGTTTCTAAAAATTATGAGTCTGATTCAGTGAGCTTGAGTGAGGCTGCCAAGAGAGATTTGTGAAACATTGCCCTATTCACGACAAAGCACATCCTCTGTGGAAATGTAGAGCCTTCAGGAAAAAGTCTTTGTTAGAACGTAAGAACCTTCTGAAAGAACATAAAAGATGTTTCAGGTGTTGCTCTCCAAATCATGTAGCCAGAGAATGTCTAGCAAACCTCAAATGTGCTGAGTGTGATTCTGATCGACATTGCACAGTCATGCATCCAGACACGGCTTCACCTCTCTCCACTTCTCTGATGCAAGAACCAGACACAGATCGACAGGATGCCATTACCTCTGTAACTTCAAAGTGTACAGAAGTTTGTGGACAAAGTGTGTCAATGCGATCCTGTGCAAAAATGTGTTTGGTGCGTGTCTTCCCTCAAGAACAACGAGAACGAGCTATCAGGATGTATGCCATTATTGATGATCAGAGCAATCGCTCACTCGCCAAAGGAGAGTTTTTTCAACTTTTGGGATCCAAAGTAACCCTTCTCCGTATTTGTTGAGAACATGTGCTGGTTCCATGGAAACGTCAGGAAGGAAAGCGGTTGGCTTCCAAATCGAGACCCTGGATGGTAAGACATGTCTTGATCTCCCACCACTGATTGAATGTAACGAGATAATGAGCAACAGATCTGACATACCCACTCCAGAAGTCGCTCTTGCTCATCCTCACTTGAAATCTGTGGCACAGTTTATCCCAAAGCTAGATCCTGATGCTCCGATCTTAATTTTGCTGGGAAGAGACATAATCCGTGTACACAAAGCGAGACAACAAATCAACGGGCCTCACAATGCACCTTTTGCACAAAGGTTAGATTTAGGCTGGGTGATTGTGGGTGATGTCTGCATTGACAGAGCCCATAAGCCAATGGTGAGTGTCTTTAAAACTAACATTATGGACAATGGCCGCCCTTCACTTCTCACTCCATGTCAGAGCCACATCAAAGTGAAAGAGAAATTGTGTCATGGCGGGGAGCATAAATCTGTTTTTCCCTGTACATTCAATCACTCTACTCATTGTGTGCAAGCAGAAGATGAACTTGGGCTCAAGGTATTTGACAGAACCAAAAATGATAACAAACCTGCCATGTCTTTTCGAGGATGAGAACTTCTTGAAAATCATGCAAGCAGAGTTCCACCAAGATGAACAGAAAAACTGGGTCGCTCCTTTGCCATTCAGATCACCCAGACCAGTACTTCCAAATAATCGGAACAAGCTTCATCTCGCCTTAATTCTTTGCGTCGCACATTGAATAGAAATCCTGAGATGAAAGAACAGTTTTCAACCTTCATGGAGAAACTCTTTCAGAATCAACATGCAGAAAGAGCACCACCTATCCACGAGGATGAAGAATATTGGTACTTACCCATCTTCGGAGTATATCATCCGCAAAAACCGGACAAATTCGGGTGGTATTTGATTCTCAGTGCGCAGCATGAAGGCATTTCTTTAAACAACGTGCTCCTCTCAGGCCCAGACTTAAACAACTCCCTGTTAGGTGTGCTTCTACGGTTCAGGAAAGATCGCATTGCAGTTATGGCAGACATCCAACAGATGTTCTATAGTTTCCTGGTGAAAGAGGACCATAGAAACTATTTGAGATTCCTCTGGTACAGTGACAACAACTTGAACAAAGAAGTGGTAGACTACCGTATGAGGGTACATGTTTTGAAACAGCCCTTCTCCGTCAGTGGCTATATACGGACTAAGGTTAGCTGCACAACAAGGTGAGCTAGAGTATGGAACTGACACTGCCCACTTTGTTAACAGGCACTTCTATGTGGACGACGGCCTCATGTCCTTTCCCACAGAAGCAGAAGCAATTGACCTGCTCAAGCGCACTCAAGAATCGCTTTCAAAGAATATTAAGCTCCACAAGATCGCCTCAAACAGTGTTGAAGTCATGCAAGCTTTCACACCAGAAGATCTTGCTTCGGGTCTACAAGATCTGAATTTTGGAAATGAGAGTTGGCCTGCACAAAGAAGTCTGGGTTTGTACTGGGACATAAAAACAGACACTTTCACCTTCAAAGTTGCAGCAAACGACCAGCCCTACACTCATCGTGGAGTGCTCTCTGTCGTCAATAGCCTCTTCGACCCTTTGGGCTTTGTAGCACCAGTGACAATCCGGGGCAGAGCATTGGTACGTGAGCTTACTAAAGAGGTACATGACTGGGACACAGTTCTTCCTGAAGAGAAGAAAAACATTTGGGAAGAATGGAAAATCTCACTTCAAAAGCTAAGTAACCTTCACATCACACGTACATATCTGAACCATTCTCTTTCTAACACCACATACACTGAGTTGTGCGTATTTTCAGATGCCTCAAGCTGGGCCATAGGAGCCGTGGCTTACCTCAGAGCTCTGACTGATGAAGGCGAGGTCAAAGTAGGATTTGTGCTGGGCAAAGCAAAGCTGTCACCTCGTCCTGAACCTTCAATCCCTCGCCTGGAACTGTGTGGTGCAGTGTTGGCTGTTGAGATGGCTGAGTACATTCTTGATGAGCTAGACCACAAACCAAATGCAGTGAAATTCTACTGTGACAGCAAAGTAGTCTTAGGATACATATACAATCAGTCCAGACGCTTCTTTGTTTATGTGCACAACCGTGTTCAGCGAATACGTCAGTCGACTTCTCCAGACCAGTGGAGTTATGTGTCCACAGTTCAAAATCCAGCTGACCTGGCAACAAGATCAGTGGTTACGTCACAACTGAACGACACCATATGGTTTACAGGACCTGATTTCCTCTACAAACTGCCCCAAGAGCAGCAGTGCGAGTCTTCTTTGAACTGGTTAAGCCTGACGCAGACGCAGAAGTCAGACCTTGTGTAACTAACTTTGATACTCGAGTTGAAAGAAGCCTCTTTTCAGAACGGTTTAAACGCTTTTCTACCTGGGAGTCTTTGCTAAGAGCTATTTCCTTTCTGATTCATCAAGCACATTCTCACACATCAAATTCCATCAGTACATCCCATACATGCAAAGGATGGCATCAGTGCACCAAAATTCGTACACCTGAAGAGCAGAAAGCAGCAAAGAGACTAATACTTCTACACGCCCAGAAAGACTCAGTATCCAGAGGAGTATGCTGCTTTACAGAGAAACGAGCAAGTTTCACATTTAAGTGCACTGTGGAATCTCGACCCTACATGGATAACGGCCTCTTGAAGGTTGGAGGACGCTTGAAACATGCTTCTGCAGTTGAGCCAGAGGTAAAGAATCCAATCATCCTCCCAAAGCAAAGTTATGTTGCTAAACTGTTAGTGAGTTACTACCACTCTAAAGTGCATCATCAAGGGAGACAGTTCACAGAAGGAGCAATCCGACTGGCTGGTTTGTGGATTATAGGAGGAAAAGACTGATAAACACTATCCTTCATCATTGTGTAACATGCCGCAGACTTAGAGGAAAGCAAGAAGTTCAAAAGATGGCAGATCTTCCTCCTGAGCGCCTCAGTACATCTTCCCCGTTTACATATGTGGGGTTAGACGTTTTTGGTCCATGGACTGTGATCACTCGCGCACCAGAGGTGGTGTAGCTGAAAACAAAAAGATGGGCTATACTCTTCACATGCATGAGTACACGAGCAGTACACATAGAAGTCATAGAGTCTATGAACACTGCCAGTTGCATCAATGCCCTGCGAAGGTTTTTTGCTGTGAGAGGACCGGCAAAACAGCTCAGATCAGACAGAGGAACCAACTTCATCGGAGCAAGTCAAGAACTAGGCATGCAACCAGCGAAAGAAAACCAGAGCAGTCTTCTGAAATACCTCCATGAGAATGGCTGCACGTGGAATTCAATCCACCACATGCATCTCACATGGGGGGTGCGTGGGAACGCATGATCGGTGTAACCCGCAGGATTCTGGACGGTATGCTTTTGCAAAAGAAACATGCTCACTTGACCCATGAGGTACTTTGCACTCTGATGGCAGAGGTGTCCGCAATCATAAATGCTAGACCCTGGTTCCTGTCTCATCAGATCCCTGTTCTCCGTGTATACTCACTCCAGCAATGCTCTTAACTCAGAAGCCGGAGTGCCTATTCTGTTCGAGAACTACACTGAAAAGGATCTTTTGAAATGTCAGTGGAAGCGAGTGCAGGCATTGGCTAACGAGTTCTGGAGTCGATGGAGAAAAGAATACATCAATACACTCCAACCTCGACGCAAGTGGCATGAGACTCACCGAAATCTACAACCTGGAGATGTTGTGCTATTGAAGCAAGCTCAAATCCCAAGGAACGACTGGCCTTTGGGCTTAATCACGTCCGTTTTCCCGAGCAATGACGGAAAGGTCCGCAAAGTAGAGGTTAGAACAACCTCAGGTGGCAACATGAAAACATTCCTAAGACCCATTTCTGATGTTGTCTTACTGCTAGCTAAAGAGAAATAAATGACTGAACTGAACACAGACTGTTACAGTGGCATTAATAAATGCCAGGCGAGGAGTGTTCTGCCTCTCTTAGAGGCTTTGTGTGATTTTATGATGGACATTTGCATTTATTAATATTATATCTATGTGATTCTTTAATGTTCTGTTTAAGTTTCATTTTGCCTGCCGCGATTGTATAAGGTCTTATGCGAGGACTCTTATTTTGACGTGTTTCATGGAGCTTGACGCACAGTGGGAAATAGGAAACAGTGCGATTCATGACGCAGCAAGCCTGGACATGTTTGTAACGCATTTCGATTAATCGTTCTTCTACACCCTGTCGGAAGCATTGGCTGTAAGTTCATTTTAATCATGAATCGATCCCGTTTATATTGCGGAAGAGTTTGTTTGGTTTAGAGTGTTACGTTAATGTAAACAAATATGTTAGTGATCGCTGAGCACAAATTGCACTATTTGTATTGATAACGCTTTAAACGTGCCTTTTGAGTTAGCGATGTATCTGTATACATTGTACTTGCTAAACTATGTTGTTACAGTTTACTAATTATGTTTCTATATTTCTTTTATTTCATTTACAGTTTTACTCGGTTCAATGGCCGAACAGTTTAATTGTGTAACCCGCATATTGGACTATTAAAGGAGCAAGGCGCTCATATCCTGGCTCTTGAACAGAGTTTGGCTTGCTGTTTATTTATATTACACGCTAGGAAGCAAAACATATAAAGAGAACAGTACAAGGACAATGCAATAATTGTTATTTTAAACAGAGGGATGAATTTGTTATCTGAAACAGAAGTTGAAAATCTACTTGTAAGTGCATCAATATTTGCTGGATTCTTACAGTCTGAATCTTTCAAACATAGATCCGGAATAAAGATTCAAACAAACACAGTGTGATTAGGAACAATTTTATTTCATCTTCTAACAAGTGCTGGCAATACCAGTGTGGTATTGGTATAACACTTGTTTTTCTTCTGCATATATTTTAAATAGATTACTCCATACAACTTCTGATTAATACAGAAATGTAAAAAAAAAATATACAATCACTGTCAAACCAAACAAACACTAAATTAAAAAAACTCTTATTGCCCATTGGGAGGTAATGATATTCTTGCTGCATCATTACTACATTACAAGTTACTAAACATTTCTATAAAAACGTCTTACATTTGTACATGCTATATCATTTCTTAAATGCCTCATAATTAACTCCCTTTAAATGCACATGCACTGCAGAGTACAGTGATCAACACCACACAGCAGCATGACTGCAACATCATTGTAAATGCAAATAAGAGAAGCATAACAGTACCATAATTAAGGTGCTAATAGTGTTATGCAAAGCCCATACCAAGCAAACAGTAAACTAACTGCACAATAAAACGTCCAGAGGGACTAATATGGCCATATAGCACGGCTTATTATAGTAGCATTCGAAACTCATTCATTACACTCATGACACAGGACTCTGTAATAAAAATTTGTAAGCTACCAGAGACGATAAATGCTGGCCGATATAGAACCTCCTGGGAGCATGAACTTGCAGCATAGATGTCACTAAAAATATCAACCGTACACTAAAAACAGCCATAATGAAAAGTTCAACCTTCCCAGCAAATGTTCTCTCAGTGAGAACAGTAATAAATGTCAAATACAGTAAATCTGTTTTATACAGCCGAAATATGAAAAATCTGTGTTCAAAATGTTGCTGTTTTTAGCAGTCACGCATTTTTGCAAATCAGTTTTTAATTAATTTTTTTTCTATCACAAGTGATATAACATGCAAATAAACTCACTACAAGTGATATTACGAATGATATTACATGCAAATAAGTTCACTACATGAATTTAATAATTCAGTTGTCACTACGCGAACAAGTCAGAAGTAAATTATGTAACCTGTCTGTGTGTGTGTCTGTGTGTGTGTGTGTGTGTGTGTGTGTGTGTGTGTACGTGCAGAATTGCTCAAACACTCAGAAGAGTAATGACAGCCATATTTAGCAGCAGTGTGTATGTAGCCTACGTGTCAGCTCTCTGTTTGTTTGTATGGCCTTTTCAGAAAGGATATTTAAAATCTTGTCTGCAAAAGGTCACTACCGAAAGATTTTTTTTTTCTAAACAGCCTGAGAAAGCCAATAATGCCTCATAATGCTTTTTTCATATCCGGTTTCAGCAGCACTTTTGTAGAATGAAAAAAGAGACTATATGTGTGTGCGTGTGTGCATGTTCATATGTTAGCATCTGTATCTTAATTCTCAGGTTTCATCTTTTATTCTCATTCAACAATTCATCACTGTCAAATTGCAGATGCACATCTGCTCTGGTATTGTGTTATTGTGAAAAATTCATAACAGCAGATAATGAATGCACACTGTCTAGTGCAATGCATAAACAACTGACTAGAAAACATGCTGCAAAATAACACATCGGTTAACACAGATTACTTCTGTGCACTTTACTGCTATCTCTGCTCTTATGTCTGAATTTATTCTGGTACATGTTGAGATTTCCAGAACTGGTCACAAATGGCCCGGAACATTTTGATTGTGTTCAGTGGGTTAACAGTTTCTGTAGTTGTAGACAAACTTTATATGTTGTCAGGAGACAGCTATTAAATAGACGATCTGAATCACACGGACTACTAGGTCGGAGGACATTAAAGTGTATGGACATGAATTTCCTTTTCTGTTCTTTCACAGACCGTTAAGCCATTGAAACTGCTCTTCATCTACATATGGATAGAAGACCATACACACAATAAAATTAGACAAAAGCGTTCCTTATTCACATGTGTCTTGCAAGCATATTTAAATGTGTATCAACATCCTAAAAATGTGCATTATAAATATAACACAGCTCTATATCAAGCCTTATACCTGGATGAAAAAAAGCATATTTTTTCCATTCATGGCCATTTAAAAGTATCAGTGCGTTTTGATAGTCTGAAAGTGATGTTTTATAGTGATTGTTTTTAAGTACAGTGTTTTAAAATGTTGATAAAACTGCCAACTGAGGCAAATGGAAATGCTAACTGACAGCTCTCTCAAAGTGTTATAAACCTCTTTGGTCAATATTGCGTTCTATACTATGTATTTTTATCAAAACAAATTTCAGTGATGATTAATGTCTGTGACCTATTGCTTTGTCAGGCTTGTATGATGTGATTGAAATGGCATGTAATAAACAGAGACTGATAAAATATTAACAGGCATAATGTTACTGTGTGTAAGTGAAAGAGAATGTGTGACCGTAGATTAGTAGAGCTGTGATTCTTTTAATAATATCCTCCCTGACCATTCAATTACTCTTCTTTGTATTTAAATGAGCTCTGAATACTCCTTAGAGTAAACCAAGCCATTAATACGGCAAGACAGAATATCTGAAGAAAAGTTAGGCGATGATAAAAGGAAAAGAACAAAAGAAGAGAGAAAGAAAGATTATTATTGATTAATTGCATATTTCAAGATTTTGGGTTAATTACATGAACATATACATTTCGACGTATAGTTTTCATTCTGAGCAGTTTTGAGATACTGAGCTAGAAAGTGTTTGCGTTTCACGGCCTTCTGTAGGATATAACCCTATTTGCTTTCTTAAAAAAGTCCCAAAAGAAAAACCACATAATGTAAATACATTTTCACAGACTAATAATATGCAATTAACCGATTATATAACCTTATCATTTCAAGGCATTTCACCAATTAAACAGCTTTTTGCTGTACTGGTTCAGTGTAAAAAGCCCCATGTGACAAATCAATTCTTGGAAAGTAATATTCCATGATTTTTTTTTTTTAAATATAAGATCCATGCATAAGAAAGAGTTAGCAAAATTCTGTTTAATATTCTCAAGCTGTCAAATTCCCAAATGTGTTTCATATCAGCTACTCATATTTAAAAGTGTTAGACAAATAGTTACACATGCAGACTTGGCAAAAATGATGATCTAATAAAAATGGAGCAATATATGACACGACAGGAGCTGTCCAGACATTTAATCCTGAGTCAATGTTTGTGATTAATGACAGTACAGTAAGTGGAGGTTTTGCCCCCTCATTTACAGCACGTGTAGCAGATGAGTAGACTCTCCCTCAGGGCTCGACCATCTCTCACAGCAGCAGCGTGGAATTAAACCTGAAGTGCACGACTGCGGTTTTGATTTAGTTCATACTCTTTCCCATTACAGAGCGGTGATGCTTCTACAGCAGGAAGAGCTAAATCAAACTCGGTGGAGAGATGGTATAAGCAAGGCTGCCTTTCTGCGCTCTGGCAATCTTAGTTTGGTCATTTGACTGGATTGACCTACTCATCATTGCTCTATGATTTCTAACAGCCTTGTACCTGAAACAGACTGCATCTATGTCTATCTGACCCTGAAATGAAGACTAAACAAGCTGTATAATGAAATAAACAGTTTACCGTGACCCAGTTAAGGTGACAAGCGATAATACAAACTGTGCAAATGTTGATCACTTTGAGAGTATCTCTTATATTGTGCGGATAATGGTGACAAACTATATGCATTCATGCTCATTTTAACCTTAAACCTTGTATCTGTCTTTTTCTCTCTCTTCCATTTGTTCTTATCTATTTAATATCCTCTAACTTTACTTGAGATATTCACATTATATTAAAACATGAAATGGATCACAGATTTCCTGTGTCACACACGATGAGGAAAAATGACAATTTTTAAAAATCACGTACCTCCTACACAAACTGCCATAGAGATAAATGGGAATGCTAACGGATAGCTCTCTCCAGGTATTACAGACCTCCATGGAGAGTAATCATGGCATTTGTCAGCCTGGACCCCAAGTGACATGCACATATTAGCATGCTAGCTTAGTCTAATTGGATTAATTAGAGAGGTATAACTATGTTGATTGAGATTTATAAACTGCTGTGCGATTTCTGAACAGCCTGCAGTGCATATCCGAGTTTCTTATCACAAACAAAAACAATGTTACTAAACCATTGAGTATCTTTATCTATGTAGATGTATATATGTACGTGTAACAATGTTTTGTTCAAATGATTAAATAGCATTTCTTGTTTACTTTCACTTTTATACAAAAAGCAATTTCATTTATCCTACCAGTTCTAAATTTATTGCAAATAACCTAGATTAAAACCAGCTCCCTTTTGGCAAAAAAAGTTTTAAATGGTATCATTCTGTAGACACAACATGGCATTTGCACTCTCGACGCTTAGTATTAACAACTGCGGCAAAAAACCTTTTTTCCCATTTACCCAATCACCAGGGAACCTATGAAAATATCCCTTTAATTGAAACTCAGATTCAGAAAATTACTAAACTGATGCTAAAGAATACGCAGGGCGTTACTAGTCCATTTTTTCCAGGGCTCTACAAAGCTAGCAAGGCTCACGCACAACAGGAGCTGAGCCTGATAAAAAAACACGAGCACATTAATTGTCACTGCACATCTACGAATAAACGAGCCACACTTTACTGCAATCAAGCTGTAAAAACGAGAGCTACTCTAACCCCTGAGGAGAAATTGAAAATCGTCTCTAGAGCCACAGACAAGGGCCGGAATTTAAATAAACACATTTAGCGTGTCTCAAAATGCTTCTCATATACCATATTCAAATGACTACAACAAGCAAAACGCACGTGACTGCATAAACAGGATGTTTTTGTGCACTGTTAGCTACAAAAAGCGTGAGGTACCTTGCGATATTTGTCTTTCTGTTCGATTTTCATGCCAAACCTCAACACTGCATCTCTCCTAAAGCTCTCGGGAGATTCTGCAAAACAAAACTGCATGTATTTCATGCTTGCATGGTCTGTCACCCCCATCAGATGTACACATGAAATGCTTATATACTGGCAGAGCGGTAGAGTTAGAGCAAGAAAATATCGACAACCCGTGTTTACTGTTTACAACCAGACCAGCTAAAACCCCATCAGTTCAGAGCACTAACTTGCATTTTAAGGTGTGCTAAAAACCTTCAGAAACGAGGTTGTTTGAGCGATTATATGAGCTGTTAGTGTTTTCTGCTGCTGTCAGATGTCAATTTGATAAATGATTACTATTTTATGGCCTTACCCATGTAAGTGACTGTATACAATTAAATCATACCAATCCACAGAGTGTTTCTTATTGACAGCGAGCGAGAGAAAGAGAATTAGCACAGTAGCAAGAATGAATAATTCATTGGCACAATGCGTTATTTGAAAAATAACAAACAATGCTGTGAGAGTCTGCATTTTTAATGACAGCATGGGGAATAAAAACAATAATAAAAGACCTTGGAGTATAGAGAATCGCAGTTTGTGTGAAGATTTGACATTAAAACAACACTGAAAAGAGGCAAGAAATGTACTATAGTGTTAGCTTAGCAATTCTCTAATGACAAACGCCATTGGATCTATTATTCTTTGTCTACAGGAGAAAAAGGCAGCACTCTAGATTTTGGAAGAAAGCCTTAGTGTCAAAATGTCACACTGGCTCCTTTGTTCAACAAACAGGATTATTCAAGTGTAAGCCTTTGTGCAGAGCAGGTTGGTTCTTTTTTAGAACGATAGCTTAGCATATTTGTGTGAAAACAAAAAGATTCAAGCATCACCACAACCTTGTTTTCTTTCACAAGTCGGAAATCTGTAGGACGCATCTTCATAGCAACCTCAATCACTATTCAATAAGAAACATTAACAACAAGGGGGAATACACAAAGATGAGGAATAAAGCAGAATAGACCAAAGGACCAACTCCTCAAGGAGAAGAAGCTGCGTTCAGCTTTGTCATATTTGCAGTGATTTGCCGACAGGCCCCCCACTCATCTTCTATGAGAAAGCAGACGTGAAGAAGAGGATTTGGGATGTAAACGTCAGCTTTTTCTCAGAGAAAGAGAGAAAAATAAAGTTTCTACATGACAACAGATGAGCAAACTCCAGGAAGACTGCTTAATTATGGATTTTTTTGTTATTTTCTCCTGCTCAAGACCTTTGAAAAATTACAATGCGTCTTGCAGAATGTCAGTGGAAACTGAGCGGATCTGAAATGTCAGAGCTTGTAAAGGCTCATGAAAGAAAATACAAGAGGAAGAGCTGACATTAAAGGCAGCATTAGTGCAAAGCAAGTGATGAAACATAAATATTGTGCAGTACTGATATCAATGCATGTGGCATTAAGTAACCCACATCCACATGCGCATTGCGCTTGAAAGTGGCAGGAGATTTGTCAGCCTGGAAGACTCTAATCTGATTGGCTAGCTTTGAGTAATTTCCAGGAGTAAGGGCAAAGGACTTTTTTTCTGTAAAGAAGTCATGAGGAAGAACTAGTTTGCAAAGTTAGTCGCGTCAAACTTCTGAAAAATGACAAATTACAAAAAAAAATATAACTTATACCGTGCTATAAGCAATTTCAGAAAGAAAAAAAGGCGTCACGTTTCAAATCAATCAGACATTAATTTTCTAGTGCAAGTCACAGGTATGTCTACAAGTCCAATAGATATAGATCTTGGACCATAATGCTAATTGATGCACCTTGTCTTTGACTACAACCCCTTTAATGAGCATTTGATAAGCAATGTTTTTTTAGGCTGTCACTGTTCAGTGATCATTTGGAAGATATCACTTCAGACTTCAATTAAAGCTTAATTAGATTTGGTTCACCTTTAAAGTGTCTGCAAGGTCTTGAGTGCCCGTCTGCTTCAGAGACCGCTAACTTTATTTCAATGACTCATTACATATTTACTGCTGCATCTTCATTACATGTTATGCTTCACTGGCTGAATCCTCCCAGCAAATGAAACCTCGAGCTCTAATCCTATTACCCACAAAATGTAAAAATCTAAGAGTCTTTAATTTCTCAGAGAAACGAATGACCCGTGAATACTTTGTGTTTCCAAAAGAAATAATCACTTTAGTTCACAGTTCACTTTGTAGCCCTAAAATTCACAGCATATGTATACAGCATGAGCATATTTTGTTGTGTTCTTGTTTTTGTGTGCGTGTGTTTATTCACAGATGTTGACTGTAAACATTATTACAGCGGCAAAGTTGAAACTCAGACGCTGGATTAAACACATACAAGGATAAAGTGCAGTTTGCTCTCTGTTATTGTGTTTTTCTTCCCACTTCTGCTGTTTGTTCTTGGCACACTGGAGAAAAACAGAATGCTCGCAGAGATAAGACACTTGCTTAAGAAATAAGAGTGCAAAATATTCATATTCAGGAAGCATGTTGCCACAAACAACGAGAAACAATTAGTAAGCAACTAGCTGACAACAAGGTTACCAAATATTTGAGACCGTTGAAAATTTGGGATTAAAAATCTAATTTAAACCTGAAAATAAAGTCTAAGGATTTTGAAAACAGAAAAACAAGTGAATTTTGTGACATAAAAATAATAACAATAATAAAAAATGTATTTCGTGGTCAGTAGAAAAATATGCAAATTTGTGCTATATAATATCATTAATAGTTTTCAGTTCAGCAGCTTTTTCAACATTTCAATCACGTTGTTAAGCTGATAATGCCATACATAATTGAAACTATAATATGAAATTAGATGAGGAATAGATTAATTGCAAAAAGACATTTTCACTAGCGGTATCACACCTTTTGACCACGCCGGGAACACTCTTCCTTTTTAAATGTCAGTTCTTCCAAAAAAACTTTTCGAAGTACAAAATAAATAAATAAAAAAAAAGTACAGGATTAATAGTTTACAATTTGTATTTGTTTAGACGAAGTAATGATTTAATAATTAGAATTAATTGCAATATACTGCATTTGGATTTTCTGCAAATCGAATTAATGCATGATCAAGGGTTTTTATTTTGCTTCTACGATAAGTAATTCAAGGTTCAACAAGAGGCAATAAATCTTCATTACTGACATATTATAGCCTCTAAAGATTTAATGACACACCTGAAGAGATGCGGTATAAATTGAAAATTGGCACTCCCACAAAATACGGATATTGCTTTCCATTCAACCAAAACAGCAAAAGCTAATTGTGAAGGCCTGCCTCTCTTCTATATATCAATCAATAATCCAAGTGGAGCTGGAAAAATGTCTTCAGCTTTAATCCTTGAAAATCATCCGCAATAAGACTCGCTGAGATGGAATAGCAATCCGCTTTAATTGCTTTATAAAACCAGTGGCTATTCCCTTGTGCTCAGTCACCTTATTGCCTGCTTTAGCTTCACATCTAAAGACCAAGCTTCTGAATTTAGAAACATAAAGTCTGAAAGGGTCCATCTGCAATCTTCATTATATAATGAGGTGTATATAGGCGAAAAAACTGAAGCCAAGTTTTCTCCAGAGATTCAAAGAACGTGCAAAAGGCTTGGAAACTGTGCATCAGTCTTATTAAAGCGTGATTTCAAAGGCAGACAAATGTAAACATTGACCTGTGATGCAGGCAGAGAACCGTTTAAGGGAAGACTACGGCGTTTCAAAGATGAGCGGCGAATCAAATGAATGAAAGAAAATGTAGCTTAT
The DNA here is from genome assembly GCF_018831695.1 of Puntigrus tetrazona. Lineage (NCBI taxonomy): Eukaryota > Metazoa > Chordata > Actinopteri > Cypriniformes > Cyprinidae > Puntigrus > Puntigrus tetrazona. Next base: position 13,971,514 of record NC_056712.1, read on the forward strand.
ATTGACACATTGCAACGCTTCCTTAATGTGCCAGTTCTGCTTTGTTCCCATAAAGGAAACTCTGTTTTTCAGTCATTTTCAAAATGTTTCAATGTAAAGGGCAAGGGATGTCTGATGTGTGAAGTCTAGATGGATGCTTTTGAGATTTTTGGATAAAAATTCCTGAAAAGCAAATAATCACAAAATATATATTTTAATATTATAATTCTGGTAGTCAAATTGCGCAGCAAGCTGTCAAATTGTGAACAATTCAACTCTATAACTTAACAAGATGTGGTTGACAAGCCTCTCATCATTCGAGGAGTATGTTGCTGAAGATAAAACATCGAGATTTTAGTTTTGCTTTCGACAGGCTTCCTTCCACAAATGTAAACAAAGATGAATCATAATGCATATCACAGAATGACAAAAACACACATCAGAGTTAACACAGCGACACTGGTGAGAGAAAGCATTGCACGGTGTCAGGGAAACAGGGAAGGATTATTCGAGTAATCATGTCAGAGAGAACACATGAAAGTGTTCGCCACTTGAAACAATCCTTACGGCTGACAAAAATAACGATTGGAACAACTTGTCAAGCCTACTTCAAAAGCTATGATTTTGTCAGTTGCCGTATTTTACGATTTCTTGCAGGGGAAAAAATACTGGCTGATGTCATTTCATAGTTACAACTATGTCTTTGTGTCTCAAAAAAATAGAGAAGGTATAGAAAGGCAGCATAAACGACAGAGGAAAGCAAGAACTAAAAAGAAGCACCTGGTTTCTATAGTGAGTCTCAGTGGTTTTACTGACAGACATCACATCCGATGTGACTGCATCAATGTATTTGTGTATGCAAAGATTTATTATTTATTTTTTACTTGTATGCAGACACATTGAGGCAAAAACATGGAGCTCCGTACTTCACAAAATGGCTTCTACTTTGAAAAGCCACAGTGGCAGAAAAGCTGCCGACCTCAGAAATGGCAGAATGAATAAAAGATAAATGCCTGTCTACATTGCCCAGGGGGGATGAAGGTCAGTGTTGTCAAAACTGTGTGTGTGTGTCTGTGTACCAGCAATGAACTTTTATCCCTACCTTAATGGTTCAAAAACTGATGTCAAATATTTTTTTAAGAAAAACCTAAATTGAACAGTATCTAAAAGGGTTGTTCGTACAGTTTGGTTTATATTTATATATAGTGGGGAAATTCTTTTGCTCACCTACTGATTTTGTAAGTTAGAAATTGATTTGCGATTTAATGAGGCAAATAGGTATTTGACCCCTTCGAAAAACATGACTTAGCACTTGGTGCCAGAACCCTTGTTGGGATCAACAGAAGTCAGACTTTCTTGTAGTTGGGGATTTTGTCCAACTCCTCTTTGCAGATCCTCTCCAGGTCATTGAGGTTTGAATGCTGATGTTTGGCAACTGGAACCTTCAGCTCCCTCCACAGATTTTCTACAGGATTAAGGCCTGTAGACTGGCTAGGCCACTCCAGGACCTTAACTTTATTCCCAGCCATTGATGAGATATTTCATCAATTAGGTTACAATGCTTCCCTGCCAAAAACAAGTTTTATGTAAACAATATAACGTGTGTGTGGTTCTACAATATGCAATGCAATTTCAATTGTTCTACAGTAACATATGTATGTATGTAGCCTAAATGTGTGTGTGTGTGTGTGTGTGTAAACATATGTATATACGTGTGTGTGGTGGTGTGCATATAAGTGTTTATGTATGTCTATTTGTTCTGTTTACTGAATGCAATTTGTAGTTATATCGCCAGGGATTATTGTCTCTGGTTTTGACCCTGTCTGTATTCTGATTCTCCGTTTGCCGCTGACCTGATCTCCGCCTGTCTCCTCAATTGTTCATAGTTATTTATAGGTGAAAGAATATGATATCTGAATGAAAATGTATTACTTTAATAAATGTGCATTTTTCTCTCTTTTTTGTTTTGGTCCATAATGTTGAATTTTTGATGAAACATATCTACATTCAAGTGATGATCAAACATGAACCAATTGTTTTCTTGGTCCCAGCTGCCTTGAGATCATTGACAAGATCCTCTTGTGTACTTCTGGGCTGATTCCTCAATCGCCTGCATGGTGCTCCGCAACTCAACTGTTGTCCCCTTCTCACCAAGCTTCTTGGCGATGGTCTTATGGCCCATTCCAGCTTTGTATAGGCATAAGCTACTAAAAATAAAGTGTAAAAAGACTGTAGTTAAGTGTATTTCATGTGTATCTATACTGTACACCTTATCTAGCTCCACCTTAGTGTTTTAACTTATTAGTACACAGCTTAAATGCACGTAATACCTTTGTAATTACATTAAAAATACAGAATATTACACAGGCATAAGCTCCTTAAAATAAAACGTATCAAGTTTGTACTTAAATGTAATTACCTGTGTAACAGACTTGATGTGTTACATATGTGTACATGTAGCTCTCTAATTAGGTAAATCAGGTAAATCACTCTTTATTATTGCACCTTAAAATAAAGTGTAACCGAGAGTTTGAAATCTGATTGCTTCGGTGGACAGATATCTTTTCTACTGGTAACAAACTGAGATTAGGAGTGCTCCCTTTAAGACAGTGCTCATGACCTGTGGAAAAGACTCCTAGGAGCCAGAAACCTTGCTGATAGATAGGGGATCAAATACTTATTTGACTCATTAAAATGCAAATCAATTTCTAACTTTTTTGAAATGGGTTTTTCTGATCACACACATACATGCATGCATATGTGTGTGCAATCCTTATTTCAGGTGCTAATCTTGAATTTGTGTTAATTGGGTATATTTATGCATGAAAAGTAATGTGGCATGAAAGCTCATTAACATTTTATGAAAACCATGCAGTATTGTATGATGGCAACTGAATGACCCAAAAAATGCCTTAAGATCAATGAGATTGTCAGTTTGTGTTGCACCATCGGTCAATTAGGTTTATCATAATATAATTTTTCTGCAGCTCCAGAGGCACTTAGCAATTTTGGCTTAGCTTTATTGGAACTTGGCTTAGAGTTTTATTATGAAATAGTGGCCATTAAGAAAAACTGTGGTGTCATAAATTATATTCCAATAAGCAAAATAATTAATTATAACGATAATGACCATAATAAAAATACTAAGTGCATTACAGCCGATAGTGTACACAAACAATGAACCATGGAATAGAAATGATATTGGGGGATGATTCATATTGGTCTACGGTGACAAATAAATAAATCACAATAAACAGACAAACCGCTTCAATGAAGGAAATAGATTCTGAAAGCAGAGCCAGTTTCTCGTTCTGTCTCTTTATATATTTTGGACACATTCAAATTTAAATGTTCCCCGCTGGGAGTATTTAAAATGTTGGCATTTGATGATCTAAGAGCTCTCCCTGGGGTGTAAAAGACTAGACCATCAACAATATATGCAAATGCTAAACCACTGAGATCTTCAAAGGCAAATAAATGGACGATTCTAAAAGACAGAGCATTTTTAATTACACACGGTCTTTCAAATGAAGCCCTCTTTGCTGATCTTATGAAAAGAGAAATATTTAAAAAGGTGGACTGGGAATAAAGTCTCATTTTTGCTAGAGGCCCTTTCTGATGGGAAATGTTAATGCAATTAACTATATAATCCTAATTTACATCACAGAATCGAGACTATGTCCATATTTCTTTGTTTTAATCACTGTGGCCAAAAAACGCGGTCCTTCATTTTGCTGAGCTCCATTTTAAAAAGCCTTTTCAGCAATAAAGTTTGAGAAAATTACTTTCAGACTATTCAGTTAGGACATATCAGATTATTTGCAGCAATAAGATCGTCAGACTTGGTTGAGAAATGCAGCAGTTCATAATCTTTTTAAAGGTGCTGTAAGCTTCTTCTTCTTTTTTTAAATACCATACATAAAACGTCCTTACCAGAAATCATAGAAATAGGTGTCCTAAGAAATCGCATCTGTCTTCGTGACAGCCTTGGGGTCTGTAAACAGAAAAAAAGAAAAACATCAAGGCAATCAGGAATGCTTTCTGCATGTAAATCATTTTATCAGGTTTGCTGATATGGGTTCGGTGAGAAGGAATGGGGCGGTTTAATTCAGTCTGAAGGAAGTTAGTGAAATGTTAACATTTCTTGCAGCACCTTTAAAAGTTGAAATTAACTTTCAGCTGATCAAACGTCCACAAAGAGATCAAATTGTGCCTTGTAATACCCCACGGTGCATGTCATACTCAATGGTTTTTCATCTGGATCAGTTAGAGCTCAGACTGTCACTCTGCTATAGACGCATTAAACTAATTCCCAGCATTCACATAAAGACTCAATCTGACTCAATATTGTGCTGTCAATCATGTCAAGATCTGACTGTAAAGCTGAAAGGTGCAATTTTTTTCAATCTCAAAATGCTTTCTCCCATGTAAAACCGCTATAATTAAGCCATTTGTTGGTAGATTTCCCTAAAAAGTGCACTGTGACAACTATTTTCATTTACATTTACAGTATGTATCTGTGCATTGCATTAATTATGCATTTCATAACTTCTGCCTTCCATGTAAATTAAACCCATGACCTTGAAGTTGCTAGTGCCATTTTCGTCAACAAGAATTCCTGAAACCGTCATTATAAATAATTTATTTTTAATTAAAATGAATTATTTAAAATAATTAACCATAAATTACATAAATAAAAATTCATAAATTATTATTTAATTATATTCAAATCATACACTATCATAAAATACACAATAACTAGATTTAATGCAATTGTACTGCCTTTGAATGTAAAAAAATGCAACACAGTTTTAGTGATGGTAGAATTTATCTCTAAATCCAGTGAGATAAGCGGCTTTATGCTGTTTCGAAGTAGTGGGATTTACTTGTATTTACATTCACACTTGTAATATACAAGAGCTTGTAAAATCAAATGAGATGTGTTCCATACCTGCTAATCTTCCTGCTGTATCTATCAAGGTAAAAGCTGCTATTGCTCATCTACTTCAAAGCAATACAGCTTGAATGAGGCTGTGTTCGGCGATTATACCTAAAAGCGCGTTTCAAGAGTAAATTTACATTAATGTAAAATTAAATGCACTTGAAGCCATTTAGTCCCATGCCTCATGAAAGACCTGTGAGCAAGTATCTCACCTCGTTCCATCTCAATAAACATGCAGGAGATGAAGCAGCCCTAATAATCATGCCACTCAGCCCATGTTCAACCAGAGGCCTGCATCACCCCGGGGTCTGTTCCTGCATAAGAATGTCACTCAGAGAGGACACATGTGCTTGTCTTTTATTGACCCGTGGTGTAGGTTGGCTGTCCTGATGTGAATCCTGTCATCGTGTTGCTTAGAAAGGATTCGGAGGGATGTACAAGCTTGTGGGAGGTGATTTCAATTTCGGAGGGATGTAAAGGCAAAGAGTGATTGATGCAAAAAAAAAAAAAAAGAAAAGAAAAAAAAAACAGCCTGGGACCTATGATGGCTCATCACAACCCACAGAGGAAGAAATCACCTGATGCATTAGTAGATAAATAATAAAGCTATCTATTTTGGTCTGAAATCGCAGATTTTATATTAGACTGGCAGTGTCACGTGTTTGGACTCTTTGTTGTTGTTTTTTTCATGTACCATGTGCTCTGTGTGCCCTACTTTCTGTCCTCTGTTAATTGTCTGATTGTGTTCAGGTGTGTCTAGTTAATTTAGTAATTTCCTTTGTACTATATAAGTTCCTGTTTGTCCTATGTTAAATGTCATGAATGTATGCGTGTGGTTCCAGTCTGTCTACCTACCTACCTACCTACCTGCCTGCCTGCCTGTCCGTATTGCTATTTATTCTTTTGTGGAACATTATAAGCTGTTAAGAGTTATATTCTCGTTGAGTGCAACCACACTGTGACAGGCAGTATAATTATATTTCAAAAACATAAATATTATATAATTAAAATATATATATATATATATATATCATTCTAAATTGAAATTAAATCAATAAAAACAAATCACCAAATAAGCTCATAACTGCATCACGACATTATAATATACATCATAAAAAGTATATTAATTTAGCTAAATATTACATTTATAGCATTAAATTACAGATTATCTTAATGTAAAAATGGGAAAAATAGTCCAATACCGATGTTATATTGGCTGATTTGATAATGATTCCTAATGATAACTAATAATCAAAAGGCAAGAATTACTTAAAGAGATCCAAGTTCAAGTCATATGTCATTAGACTACACTTTTCAGTAAACAAATAGCGTGGGTGCATGATTTGCTGGCATTTATTTTGTAATTTTTTGACTTGATTAGCTTGACCTTTACCGTACGGTGCTATTAAAATGAAACCTCCCACATATTTGGATTCTAGCAGGTGGGGAGACTCGTGTGCAGACAGATAGCACAGGAAAATAGTTACCTGTATGGGCACAAATTGCTTTCAGTAAGCAAGGCGAGCTGTCACAGAACTGAAAAAAAAATAGAGAAATAGCAAAGGCGTAAATTTCTGTGCCCCTGTATTTCAAATTTGACTGTACAGAAACATGTGATTGACAGATAATGATCGCCACAGCGAAATAAGATCCTCCTCAAAATAAACATCTTATACTGTTGCATGACCCATCACAAACACATTAACACATTCAGTAAGCGCAAAAGAACAGAAGCTTGATCTTTTTCTGCTTGGACGAGGCTGCTCACTTATGTTATTAATATAAAATGCTCCAAACAGGAAGGATGCCAGTAATATCCCTTGATATCAAATTTATCCCAATCTGGAACCCAGTGCCAGATTACTTCACAGCTTTATTCTAAGCTACATGGCAGTAATAATACATATTACTGCCGTTCTTACGTGTTCTTGTTTTTACCATGAATTTCTGTAGTTTCTTCAGCAAGTAACACTCTTACCCCTGGAGGCTTAAGCCTAGACCTAGACTAAAATTCATGTGTGGGCTGTTTTAACTCAAAGAAACTTGCACAAACTTGACTGATCTTAAAGTATGTCACTGCCGTTGTTTTGTCTCAAGATGCGCTCAAGCAATAATATTTGCTATGGCTTGTATATAAGATACTTAAATGGCCTAATTGAACTATGGCCTAATCCTGGCTTTGCTTAAGTCATGTCTGTGAAACCAGGCCTTAGAACAGCATGGTCACATTTAGAGTCAAGTTTTTAAAAGTTTAAAACCTGCAGTTTTAATGAAGTATTTTTTAACAAAACATTTACCTTTTTTAATGTATTTATGTATTCATTACTCATGTAAAGCGAACAGAATATTTATTATTTTCAGCAGTTGCAGTAATCAGTATTGTATGAAGGTTTCTGAAGGACAGTTTCAGATTTTGTACCCTGTTTCTGTGCGCTTATTGTATTGATACTAAACAGTACTGTACAAAATATATACAGATCTCACCGCTTGTATTTCTGTGCGCACATTTTCATTGGCTTTATTCAGGTGCATAACGAACAAACGCACACACACGCACACACTTTTAACACAAAGCCACTAGCATTTTGTTGTATAAGAATACCGTTAATGCTTTCACGTTTTTGTCTGCAGAAACTAATGTTTGATGGGCTTCGGTTTTCGGAAATGGAGAATCTGTAAACGTTTAAAAGTGTGCAATACTTGAAGAATGTTACAGTATTCATTAGTATTATTAGCATTATTCCCACATGAATTTCCCTATGTTTGCACTGCAAATAAACACAAAAAGCAGAAAAAAAACAGAATGCTCCCATTATTATCAAAGCATCTACAGTATGTCCCCTTCCATAATGAATTCTGTACCTATGACATTTAGTTCCTGTTCCTGTAATCTCTCCGATCCTGCAGCACCTCTAATTTGAGCTCTGCACTTCTCCCATTTGTCTCACATTCTTGTTTTTTTAACTCTTCTTCTCCTGTCTCCTTATCTAAAGTTCCTCACTTTTTTAGACTTTGATACAGCTTGGTGGAGCTCATTATATGAGACCATGGCTTCCCTCCAGACCGAAGGTGACAATGACAACAAACAGTACCTTATTATTCGCTTCCAAAATCCAGAGGTGAATAACATACACTTAAATGCTATTTTTTGGCCCTTACTCCTCATTTTCATGTGGTAAACACCTAAATTGATAAGCGATATTGACTATTGTTTACAATACAACCCGAGCACATGCCACTAAGACGAGGGGCTTGACATTTAAATGCGCACGAGAGAACGTTTAGCCAATCACAACACACCAATCAGAGCCCATCACGTATTTCTGAGGGAGTGGCTCAGAATCATTAACACAAAAACTAAAAAATAGTAAAAAAAAATAACTATATATATATATATATATATATATATATATATATATATATATATATATATATATATATATATGTATATATATATATATATATATATATATATATATATATATATAAAAATATATCACCAGCAACTTCAATAAATGAAACCACCTCAACATACAAAACTACAGTAATTCCATCAGAATAGGACTTTTCAGTAGCAACATTAATGTCTTCATGATGGATGAACTGAAGCAGAAAGCACCAGAGAGAGCGGCACGCTGTGTGTGAAATCAGATTTATCTACTACTATGATCAACAATGGCTTTTTTTTTTCTTTTACTTCTATTTACAGATAAAGATTGCTCTGAGAGTGCGGCAGTGCTTTTGCACTTACATAATGCAGGACAAATGACCAAAGAGTTCCCCCGAAAGATAAGTGATTAGATCAACAGAGACAAAGCAAACAAGTGACAGGAATAAAACACAAAAGGGTAATCCCATATTTATAGCTAGTACAACAACAAAATATACATGAACAAACAAACGAAGCCTCGGTAAATGGGCTAAACTGAAAGAGCCAGTTGTTTAAAAAAGCGGAAAAGGAAAAAAGGCCAGTAGGACTGGAGGTGAAATGCCATCTAAGAGTGATTCTACAAATGTGGTGAACATCGATTTGTGACAGGAGGAGAAGAAAAGCTGGTAATAGCAGACAGCACTTTGTAAAGGCCACTGTAAATATGATGCTGCTCCATATGATGGTGCATTGAAGCACTGGCACTCGGCAAAACAGATTAATTGGTTTCACTCACATCCATTGTGGACTCACATACAAATGTGATCCCAGTGCTGCAATTAGGATATGTGCAATCATCATTGCGCAAATTATGCACATTAACTAATGGTTTCAAGCAAAAGGTGTCTGATCTTCTGGGAAATCTATCAAACAAACACCCTTAAAAATCACTCTGTGTCATTACATGCATTGACAACTATTAAACCAGGCTATATTAAAACATGTGACCGTGGATAAACTCTAATCAGCTGCAATTGTTTTGATTGATTGGTTTCCGCCCTTCGCTAACTGAACGCCATGCCGCACGACCAGCTCAATGAAATATTAGGCAATCAGCCAATGTATAGGCTGTGGTTTAGAGCGGGAAAAGAAAAAAAGAAACAAATCAATGACCATTTCAGTGTTGTTACTGAGGTCACAATGCACTGTAGTGGTTAAGAATTCAACATGTTTGTCTGTGTCATATATTGAATGAGCATTGGCCTTGTGTTTGTTGTACCAATCTCTCTGCTTACTCTTTGCTTGTCCCTTATTTTTACCCTGCACATTTATTCTCCATTTCATTTGAACATTCAAGGCCACAAACGGTTCCAGTTTATGTGCACAAACTGGAAAATGAACCAACAGAAAATACTTGCAATCGCTTGCGGCAAATATGAGTAAAATTCGGTTAAGACTAGTAAAAAGTTGCATCACAGGTTAATTTCCTTCAGAACTCAACTCGTGCTGCAAGTATATGCACGAATTCTCTAATTACGCCATGAACAGGAAAATATAAGCAGCAAAACTCACAATGTTTTGTAACAAGTGGCTTTCTGCTGAGAGACAGAGATAGACTCACCTGATTAAGATGAAAACGACACCATGACCTGCACTATTTGTCACAGCTAAATAATTGTAAATAAACAAATCTATAATTTTTAATAATACAGTGGCCTGACATTATTTTTTTTACGCTTTTTTAAATAATGACTTTGGCTAGCTGGCAAATAAAGGGAAACTAGATTTTTATATTTTAAAGAAAATATCAGTGGGCGGCAGGGCTGGCACATCAAAATATCATGAAATACATGATTTGTTAATTGCCTGCTTCTTATTAGTCATTCGGTAAAATGAAATAAAGAGAATTTGTTATCTGAAAAATAGCTTTGCTCATCAATATGTATTTTGTCACAGAGATGATCATAAATGCAGCGGAATCTGTCATATATCACACTGTCTGATATCTCCAAGCTATCTCAAAGGGTTCAGCTGTCATGTGGCTATTAAACCCAGACATTTAATATTCAGCTAGCCACAATGTGCTGAATGCTGTCTCTTTGATGGATAAAGGAGAGGAGTGACACAGTGAATGACTGCCATTACAGAGCGACAGTAGAGGCCGTGATAAAAGAACAAAAGGCAAACACCCTGTAAAAGATTCTTCTTACAGCATGTCTTTTAAAATGCAGTCTTCCCCAGAGTGGGCTTGCTTTATTTATTTATATATTTTATATTTAGCTGCTGCAAATGTACCGTGGCATAGAACAAAACCTCTTTAAATGAAGAAGTGCATATACATTAAGGGGATTTTGATGTTTTTGAAGCCGTATGAAGCATTTTAAGCAAAATGCAAAAAGCTAATGCAGTCTGTCCTGCTGAACAACATTCAAGCTTGACAAATGATTCCGTAACGACTCTATAATTGTTTTCTGTTCAAAGGCATTTATATATATTTATGAAGAGTTGGTTCCTAAAGGTGATTTGTATTGTATAGTCAGTTTTTGCTTTTGCGCAAAATGTGATATCTGCTGTGTTATTCTATATTGTTTTTTTTCACAGTTTCTTTCTTGTCAGTAAGTGTTTAGTTCCATTAATGTTTTCGTTACATACAGCATATAGCACTAGTGAATTAAATGAATATAACATGGCAAAGATGAATGCACTTTTGGATGTTGAATGTAAGGGAAATTTTTCTGCTCTAAAGTGATGTTGTTCATGTTTTTGTTCATAAGGAAAACTTATATTTTTACCATCTAAAAATTTGAATTAAATGTACAGCAGGGTAGATTAATTCAATAACAAATTATTCTTTTGAACCAGTTCTTTTTAGTGAATCAAAAACATACAGTGCAATCAGTATAGTCCTCTTCATGGAAAAAACCCCAAAACTCTTTATATATATTTTATATATATGTTTTAAAGAATCGTTCAAACTTTGCTTAACTTAGCATGACTGAAATAATTATGGAATATGTTAATACATTAAATGTTTAATTAAATACATATTTTAATGAGTACCAAACATCTCTCTTATGAAGTGGTTTTATTTAGTGAATCAAAAACATAGTGAATTTAGTGAATTCCAATTCACCAAAAAAATGTACTCTTTTCGTAAATTAGTTTTAAAGAATAATTCAAAATTTTTTTAAAATTTAGTCTGACTAAAAGAATTATGGAATATGTGAATAGAGTAAATGATTAATTAAATACATATTTTAATACAGTAACAAATGTCTTTTATGAAGTGGTTCTATTTAGTGAATCTATTTAGCTCAATCAGTGTAGTCTTCTTCATGAAAAAATGGCTCTTTTTACAAATTAGTTTTAAAGAAGTATTCAAACTTTGATTAAATAAGTCTGACTGAAAGAATTATGGAATATGTTAATGTATGAAATGATTAATTAAATACATTTTTTAATAAAATTACCAAAAATGAACTGGTTCTTTTTACTTAATCAAAAACATACAGCGCAACCAGTGTAGTCCTATTTATAACCAAATTACTCTTTCGAAATTTTAAACCAGTCGATTTTAATGAGGTTTTCAAACTTTGTTTGACTGAAATAATTAAGGAATACTTTTAAATATAGGCCTATTACATGATGAATTCAATACATTAAAAAACAAGAGGAAAAAATGGCAAAATTATATACGCTCCTTGAAACTCCTTGCACATTAGTATCTAAGTACATCTGTGCTTACTTATGAACCTAAGTACGCATGCAGACACACAAGACATCTTGTGAAAAGATTGTCAGTTTTCTGTGGACAATAAAATGGACATAGATTCACCTGAACTCCACTCTCATATTAATGTCTCTTCTCCTTAAGGTTTTCTGCTCTTCTCGAATGGTCAGTAGATGCCTCAAGACATTTAACAAGCGCTTCGTATCAGGGGAAGTGATGGGAAAGATCACCTCACCTCTCGGACTGTGTAAAGCTAATGAAATGGGAATATTTAATCTCAACAGGATCTGTTAAGTCATTAATGTGAAATAATTACACATACTTCCAGCTCTTCTGTCATGTTCATGTTGTTAGCACTTCATTGAAATAAAAGATGGCATGGTTTTAACATATAGGATTGCTAACATAACACGGTATAATAACAGCGAGACGACTGAGATTGCCTTCCTCTGGCCATTTGCACCATTTTCCTAAGACTGATGACAGCGGCCGTCAGGGTCTGTATGAAAAGATGCATGAGACAATTTGTTGCTTCAGGTCCCATGTGACATCAGTTCTACACAAAATGAGCCATCGAAACAGTAAAATTCCACCAAATAACACTATGGCTAAATGCCCAGAATAGATCTTTATTCCACGGTAATAGAGAGGGCGAGATATGCCATCCATCCACAGATAAGTTTATGTATGTGGTGACACATAAACGGCTAGGCTAACAAAATATGGGATCTCAAAATGGGAAAAAGCATCTCCATTAAGGAAATAAATCAATTATTGCAACAGAAGAATGCTGTTCTTTCTCTCGCCATCTCATCCATCTTCTGTCCTGCTATCTGTTGGAACGAACAAGCTGAAGAAGCAACAGACCAGGCTGTCCTCATTTTCTTATAAATTCTAGCTACAGTAGGTGTGTTGCATGATCCATGATATGGAAAGTTTTGGGCATTCCTACCATTTAGTCATCCCGCTGTCGTTCATTTTCATATCTTGAAATACTGTACAAGATTTAAAACTCCACAACACAGCAATTAAATGAACATGTGGTACATTTTAAATGATTTTTTGCCTCTGGTTGCTGTGCATTTCTATCAGGAAACTTGGCAATTTCTTAAGAAATGCTAATATTGATTAAAAATGCTTCTTCTGTGCTTCTTTTGGATTGTCTGTCTCCAATCCAAATGTTGCAAACAAAACATGTTTTCTTGGGAATATTCTTTAAATTGGTAACCATTTGTTTCTCATTGTACTTTCCACGGGGAAATAAAAGACAGAAAAAACACAGAAAGCAGATGACATAGATGACAGATTTTTTATAAAACATTTCATCCTGGCTGAAAATATAACAATTAACTTCAAGCTGGCATTGCCATGTGCTTACATTAGCTCTTTATGTCAATTCTGTTACATTTCTTGAAATTTGTTAATGAATAAAGTTTAAGAAATGCTCAAAAAGAACCAATTTAGTCTGGCACACCCTTTTACAGAACTAATAAAAATCAGAATAAGCTGTGTGTCTTTAACACAGAAGTCTAGAATTCACATACTCAATAATAAAAAAAAAGCTCTATTTTATTTATACAACATCATAGCTCTCATCATTCAACAGTGATCCGTTACCAACCTCCTTATGAAAGGCTGATGAAAGATTTCTATTCTTCATTCCACAGACGATTCTAGACCCTACTTAGGAGGGCTTCAGTACCCTTATCTCAAACCTACTCCCCAAAAATCCTGTTCACTCAGCTGTCAGCATACCAAATAGTGAACGTCTCTGCTTCATAAAACCACATGAATTTGAAATTTCCTCTCATGTTTAATGAAAACTGCAGCTGTAGTTAATTCTTTAAGATAAATTCATCCACATCCTCCCCATAGCACTAATCATTAAACAAAAGGTCATCGTATTATGTAACATTCTCCCATCCAGCCAGTAGGAGGCCCTTGCCTAGGTGAAACACCATCTACAGTGAAATAACTACATTAATTAAATGCAACCAAATGCATCCTGACATACATCTACAATGAGTAAAAGATACAGTTTAACACAGTTTATTCAGAATTCTCGTAAGAGCAGATTTTGATTGACAAATGTCAAAGAGGTCAAGGGATCAAAATAGGCTTGACTGACAGTCTCTAGTGGTTCTCAGCTGCCAACAGAAACGGGGTAAAAGCACGTCTATGTTGTCAGTAAGCGTTAGTGGTTTACAGCACAAACAGTTCATTAAGCCCCTCAAGCCCCTAGGCTGATTGCAAAGTGGAAATTAAAAGCAAAAGCTGCCAGACAAAGGGTCTCTCTTTATCTTTTGCAAACATTATCCAAGCATCTTACAGGTAACGCACGGAGGTACGGCTCGGGTGGGTCTCTCTCAGAGGACACCACAGCTGTCTCCACAGGGAGAGCACTTTAATTAGATGTCAACACGCCAGAGGAGATGCAGACTTTACAATACTCTGCGGTACAGGGTTTGGCTGAGTTTCTACAAAACTGACGTGACTGGTCATGGGTGGCAAGTCTTGTGGGTGGTTATATTTCCATGTGTGAATATAAATATGAGTCAACAAAAATATTTTCCGAAAATATGTTGACTGTGTTCCTACTAAAATGTCAGCAGAAATGTGACCTGTATTACTGCATCAAGCAAATAAGTCCAAGGTTATGCAGGCAGTGAGAAATTATATAAATATATTTTTTATAAATATTACAATATTCTATTGTCTACAACAATGGATTGCAGACAAAAATGTGTGTGTGTGTGTGTGGCTGATCCCTGGCAACATGAGGAACACAAGCCTCGCTGAATCCACAAGGAGGGGAAAAAAAAGAAAAAAAAAAGAAGAAATGCAGTGGTCTGTTGTTCCTGTGACTTATGACCACTCTTCAAAACAACATACAATTCGCTTTTGTAGAAAAGAGGAAAAATATCTTCCAACTGCAGTTGCTGAAAATACTGAAAGCTATAGTTACAATGAACAGGTCACCAAAAAAAAAATACTGACCGCATACTGGCTTGAGTAGTCGTTCGTAATGCATGGTAATATTTTGAATAAAGCATATGGTCTGCTTTATGGTGCTTTTTGTCTGCTTTCATATTAATGGAAAAGATAAGAAAATATTTTTTATAGAATGACTACTGAATGAATAAATGAACTGAATGCTGTCTCAAGAAACCAGTCTTCTCAAGAAGACATGTTTCAGATGTCTCATTTCACTCCATGGTCGCAGCCTTCTCTCATAATAGAATAATTTAAACTCAAATCAATATTTGATGTCCATTTATTTATTCACTTGGCAAGTAGCTGTGTATTAAGCTGGATAATGTACAATCACACAGTCATTATCGCAAAATAATATGTTTCAGGGTGATACAAATCCCTCTTCATCGCCTCAGTCTTTATTTCACGATAATGACCGGCTGACTGCAAATTATGTCCCATATAATTATTCTCTCGACTACAAAACCAAGAGTTACTATTCCAAACCCTGGCTATAACACTAAACCAAACACCTACAGAAAAATGTTAAATTCTCTGTGTTTTCTCTTGGCGGTGAGAAATTTGTAACACTTCCACACCAAGGCCAAAAGTGTAACAGTCTACAGCAAATATTTTTATTCCTGATATGTCGGGCCATTGGAGCTTGTACCGTGTTGCCCTTTGATGTGCCGGTATGCAGTTTGAGAAAGAAATGTTTTATCTCTCTGTTCTCTGAAGCTTCCATCCTGCTTTTTGTTAATATGCTCTGCCATATTCAAGGACCTCAGAACACTGTCAATATCGATATTTGCACACACCAGCTGGCCATACAGTCAGACGTCCCTAGAGACACCGGTAAACACAAATGAGACTTTTGAGTTGAATGACTGATATGAGAGATGTGTTGCATCAGCAAGAGCTGTTTAGTATGCTGCGGTTCAACACTTAATTGTCTACTGCTGTGTCAGTTGACTGCAATTGAAATCTCTGACTTCTGTAATGGGAAAGAGTCTTTCTCTTACATCGTGCAAGCAGCTGTATACCACTTAATTTCCCATCTGGTTTAACTCTGCAAACAGCGGCTATGAACCTGCTTGAATATAGATAAGAAAAAAAAAACAGTTAAAGATAGAGCAGCACAGTGATAAGAAAGGCAGCTTGAAGTTGCATTACATTCCTGCGCATTTTCAAGTCCAACTCTGCTCAACACACCAAAAGCATACCTGCAGTCGCTGTGATTCTCCTTGAAAATTAATTGCTTCCAATTAGAATCAAACAGCGTCAGTTTTGCACCCTTATGCCAAAGGTGAACCTTTTCTACAATTTGTATTCACTTTTTCTTGGAAAGGCATCACTGTCCTACCATTTAAAGAACACAACTAATTTGTGCCAGAAGAAGCTGTTCAGCTACATAATATATTATGCACAGTTTAATGATTTAGTATGAGCCATCTGGAATACGCCAATGGGCATGTTAATAGATAAATAGACTGACTGAATTCACTTAAAATGTTAAAATAAATGACAAATGGGCTCATCTTTTTCTTAGGTCTTTGAATATTGACTAAAATATAACATTTATATGGGTGAATGAAATAGTAGTTGAAATATTAACATCTCAAGTTGACACTGTCTTGAAAGGATGTGCTGGCCATCAGGAGTACAGGGACGTTCCCTTAGGGCCGGTCGAGTAGTGGGCAGATCGCGGATGCGGATATTAGGATGGATATTTGAATTACAGCACATGCGAAACTGCAAAAAGCAAATACTACAAAAGTGTGAAGTGGCTCAACCGAAGAATCCGCACGTCTAAGCGGAGAGGAATCCATTAGATGTGACACAGAACTTAGTTATACAGTCTTGTGATATGAGAACATAAAAGGTTCTGTATTGATGTTGGCTGAAAACAGCTCAAACTGCATGAAGAGGTAAACTAGAAAATGCCAGTAGGTTTCATTATGTAATTTAGCACCATATTCATTTAAGTCAATTATTAACAATTTACAAACATCCTAATCCTATTGTGTTTTGGCTGAATGTATTTATTATAAATGTTACAAATGTTATTGGTGGGGGCTGTTTTTGTAGTTTGTAAATGTTTCTTTCTTTTTTTTTTATTCCAAATTCCATAGTTTATCATTTAAAAAAAAAAAAAAAAAGAAAAAAAAAAGTTAATGAGGACCATGGTTTTTACTTGTTGTGACCACCATCTTATCTCATGAAACTATGCAATATGAACTATATTACATTTCCGTAGGGAAAATTCAACTGAATAGCTTTTGCTTTTTTGCTCTTTAATTGTTTAGTAGTTCATTTTAATTGAAGTAAAATGTTAATTCAGTTAGAGCCTGATTAGATAAATAGTGCCTTATATGAATTAGATGTTGAATATTTACAAAGGTTAAAGTTCTAAAAAGTTAAATGACAGAATATCAGCACATTTCCTGCATTCTAGCTCAAAATCATTACTTTACTCTTAAGTTTCTTTCTATGTGACAAAAATGCATGATTGAGTTCATTATTAAGAATTTCTTATTTGTTTCTGTACTGTTTTATTTATTTATTTACTCCAATCTAAGGCCCTATAACCTCGAAAAAAACATTCATGTGAAACTTGTGGGCAAGATCAGTCAGATTTGTCCAGGGCTGCATTTTAACCCCAGTAAATTACCTGTAAATCAATCATTCAATGGGGGAAATAATGGTTTACTTTAAAAATACATGTTTAAATTTTAAATATGTATAAATAATTCACTTATTAAGGGGGATGCATTATTGAGTTAAAGTAGTGCAGCACAACATTAATAAATAATATTTCAAAAAGAACTTATTACGTATCATCTGGAACACATCTTCATGTTATTTAGATTACAAATGCTCTATTGAAATTATCCTTGACGCCAATTCTGTCCTTGATCTTATTTGGACTAAACTGAATGACCCAAGCTAGTCAGTATTACTTTTAACTCACATTTCTGATTGTAGTTAGATTTAATTTTTTTTTTACTTCCAGTTTAGTGCGGCTCGAGCATGAGAAAGACTGCATGCAATTACACAATGAATTGCGCACTGACTGATTTCACACCAGTTGCTTTAATAAAGAGGTGAACTACTGTAACGATTGTTGAGTCTCTTTTTCTGGACATCTGGATGCTTTAGTCAGCTTGTTGTGTTGAATTCATTAGTCTGTCAACTCTCTGTGTACAGGGTTCATAATACTCATCAGCTTTCGTTAGCAAATGCATAGCACTTGTTTAACATCTGTGCCAGTTTTCAAAGAGGTACTCCAGTCGTGATAGCCGATAATCTTCAATATCTTTAAAATCCTTTTTTAGTCTTTGAAAACTATTGAAGAATTTTATGCACCAGGTTAAATGATAAATGTTAAAATAGCATAAGGTCGTATTGCTAAAAACATAGCAATGCATATGCATTCAACTTTGCACTGCAGTGGGTGAATTAAAATACACTTGATTCTTTTTTTGGAATGTTTAACCCAATCAAAATGCAAGGATCTAGGCATATATTTCAAATATAATAAGCGGACGATCATACTGCTATTCTAAGCTGGCGACAGACTGAATATAGATGGTTATTTCCTACTTCAGATCAAGGGTCATATGTGAACCTACACAACCTTGCTCCTTTACTGCTGGAAGCAGAAAGGACTAATGAGTTGTTCTCTACGTGGTGCCTACTTGCTATATGCACATTAGTGTAATGTTGGCTTACCAAATAAATTATTTTGTGGACATGAAATATTAATTTGATTTTATAGCTTACAATTGTTGGTCTATAGCAACAGCACAAATAGAAGATAGAATAATGGTTCCATAAAAAAAAATAAAAATCTACAGAACACTTCCCTTTTACATAAGGTTCTTTATAGGACTACAGATTAATAAAATAGGTCCCACTTTATGTTAAGTGTCCTTAATACCTGTGTACTACATGGTAAATTGATGTGTATGTAGTATGCAACCACAGTGTAAGTACAGCTCTGTTGTTTGTGTAACTATGCATATGTAACAACCTCTGTGTAAGTAAGTATGACTATCCCTAATTCTTCGTATAGAAAGTGTTACATTTTATATTGAGTATGTAATTGTCATGTAATTACTCTGATGTTACACAGCAGCGGCCTGTAAGTTAGGCTTTATATATAAAAATTGGGGTTGGTCTCCAGAATGTTGAATTTATATTAAGTGGACCGTTTCTGAGGAGTTACCGTTTACTGTAAGTACTACTGTGGTATTACAGCGGTGCATCAACTCCACCAACTCTAGAGCCAACTCCTCCCATTTTATATATCCCTATGTTCCCGTTTATACCCTCTAGATCAAAGTGTTCTGATTACTCTTACACATGTTGTTACAAAATGTAGTTATATATGTCCTGTTGCACATTTATACTTACACAATTCTGAGGGTTGTTACATGTGTGTAGTTACACAAACATTACAGCTGTAGATACTACGTATCAATGTTTATCTATGCTGTTTTTACATACTACGTACACATCTAGTTACTATACAAGTACATGGGTATTAGGAACACAATATAAAGTGGGGCCATAAAATGTTCTTCATACACTGAAAAGCATATTTAAAACTATTATCACTAAAAGGTTCTTTGGTAGACAGTTTATTTATTTATTTTTTTAATGGCATTACTGTGAAAACTTCACATCGGAACCTTTATTTTTAATAGAACTTGGAGGTGTGAGAAGTGGATTCTACATGCCAGATCACCTGATTGCCCACTCTATGTTTCATATGCAAGGAGATTTATAATACTTTGAAAACCGATACTGGATAACAGGTTAGAATCCAAACTATGGTGTTGGATGGCGTGCTGTGCTGAACTTACCAATCAAAATCCCGTATTTCAGACATGTACTAAGATTTTATCATACTGTTTGCTGTTTCTATAATTGACATTCATTGTCCTTTGTCAAAGTCAAATCCCAGAGGCTCTGCCAACAAACTTGATAGAATGATTGATGGCACAATGCAGGTTTATGTGCGCGCTGTTTAGAATTGTCACTCATGACAGTGTTCCAGTCACATTATACACCATCTGTTGGTGACTACAAGATTAGAACACATCTATTGGAACGTAGCAGTCTGTGTTTGTATGATGTCTCCATGTTTCTTTTTTTAAGGAAGGATTCAAAAGATGGATGTCATTCGAAACGCACTAAATTATGAAAAAGACGTTGCTAAGAAAATCTACTGTTTTGTGTTTCAGCAATTACATTATATAATGGGTTTCATATTTTCTATCAGCATGAAAAAGTTGGAGGATGAATCAAAGGCAACATTTTCTTCTAATGTGCTGTCTAAAGAATATTCTCACTCGCTTTCATACTTTCTTCAAAATGCACAACTGCAAAGCAAACTGTTCCCACTAATGAGTCAGACCTGCAGTGGAAAACAAGATGGAACAGTTGAGTTCATTTTGATGGGCCTGAAAAGGTAAAAGATGCTTTAGTCATGTTCTGCCAAATCATCAGATGAAGCATAGTGCTGATGTACTACAGATGGCTTCGTGGAATTTTTGGCACTGCTGTTTTTCTGTCCTACTTCTTTTCACTCTCTCCATTTTATTCCACCAGAGAGTAATACATGATACATGGAAAATATTATTTGTACATGCATTTATTGAGCTTCTGCTGCAGGTTTTCAAAGGTTTTAAAGCAAACACTTTGGTACGTTCCCTGAGGAACATAAAAAACAGAATTAGAGATATTATCCGAAACTTTTTTTATGATTTGTTTTACATATTAAAATACTGTATTTTAATGTGAAATTTGTTAAAATCTGCCATTTGAGTTCTTTATTGAACAAGATATTAAAGAACATGAAGAATACATAATTAAGTTGGGAACATTGTGTTGTTACAGTACATGGCACTTGTAGCCAGCGCACTACAGTTTCTTTGCTACACTCAATTCTTTGCTTTATTTTCATTTTCAAATTTCATTATCCACAAAAATATACAGTGTGTGGAAATGTATGAGAAGGCAGGCAGCATCCAAGTTCCAAATTGCTATTGAACAGCAATTATTAACAAATACTGTGAATATCAGTGATGTGTATTCATATCTATGGATGTTTATAGTTTGTTTGGTAGCTCAGAGAGTATAGATACTTAAGAGACGCGGAGCTCTGGTTTAAATCCTGTGTAACTATGGTTCGACAAAACAGTTCAAATCTGTGTAAAGAAGTTTAAATGTCACGGCTGCATCATCAAATGCAGTTTAATTTCAGTTTTGCATTTGTTAACAGTATCGGGTAGGGTTGGATTTGGTGTAGGGCATATTTCCAACATGATACTTTTAGCAACAGTCAATGGATATTTAAATTCTAAACCACCATAATACATGCCTATATCAACATAATAATCATTTACCAGAGTTCAAGTGTTGAATCTGTGTTTTAGCACCACTGAGCAGACATTTCGCTTAAAAACTGCGGCCAAATGTGCAGTAAACCACCAAAAACAATGTGTTTTTTTTTATTTCAGGGTAGGTAATAAAAGCTTAAAACCTAAAAGATGTATCCTTCAAAAAGTTGTAGAAAAGAAAGCAAAAGTGCTCCAACTTTTCAGTGTTTTCAGATAACATTTTGCCTCAAGGTTCTGGGCTTAGTCTAGTCTTTGGAGGTTAAAACCAGTGCTTTTATTGAACTGGAAGCATCAAACTCAATCAGTTGTAAACAGGTGTGACAAGACAAGAAACTCGCAAGCTTTGAGATCACTCAAGCAAGATAATAAGTAGAGAGCTACATCAATGGCAGCCATCTCAAACATGGGTCACCAGCCAATCAGCTTTCTTGCCCTTTGGGAACACCACTAGAGGAAAGAGCTGCAAAATCATCATGGTGCCGTTAAGAGGCGGCTCTCAAGGTTCTGCTTCTTCACAAGCCTTTCTATTTTGAGTCAATAGTTTATTCTTACACTTTCTTTGAAGCTGAAGCTCTACGCAGGGTTCATATCTTATAGAGCGCAATGTAAATATTACAAATAAATATGAGATATTATATACTATTAAAGTTAAAAGAATGGTTTCAGAATGGACAGCGATAAGGTGATTGTCATGTCATGGTCGATAACTAATAACCACCAATATTACAATCTATACTAATTTGCTGAAAAGTAAATAAAAGGACATCTGAAGGCAAAGATAAAATTAATGTAAAATGCAATAACCTAAAGTAAATAAAGCTAAATAAACAACACTGTCAGTGGATGTGATTTCTGCCATGAGCTTTATATTATAGCTATGATTGTGCCTGTCAAATCTCAATCTTTGAAAAAGCAGACATTCCAGGAAGAACAAAACAAGAGAAACTTAAACTTAACTTTTTTTTTTAGCATGCCAATCAATTCCTGGCAGGAGTCAAGGAACCCTGTAGAGGAAGTCATCTCACTGCACTGATGATGTGCAGGCCATTTGAGCTTTAGATGAAATATGTATGAATGTAAAAAATGCAGTTCAAGCTCTAGCACACTTATCAATTACAGAGAGATGGCTACTTCAATCCTTCTACTGGATATTTCTTTAAGAAACGGTCAGCCAGACCAGGGAAAAAACATTTCAGACCAGCTAGTGCAAGTCATCCTGAATAAAACAGTAACAACTATATAGGATAAATATATATTTTCGGTATTAGTGAACACACACACACACACACACACACACATATATATCATGGATAAAAATATTGGCACCCTTGGTAAATATGATCAAAGAAGGCTGTGAAAATTAATCTACATTGTAAATCCTTTTTATCTTTTATTTAAACCTAACCTTTCATCATTGGATAATAAGAATTTAAAATTGAGGGAAATATCATTAAGAAATAAATATTTTTTTCTCAAATACATGTTGGACACAATTATTGGCACCTCTATAATTTCTTATGAGTAAAATATCTCTGAAAGTCTCGGGGTCAGAAAACCTTTAAAGAGTTGTTAAACAGCACCTACATCCATTTCAGAAATAATTTCCTAGCTCACTTAAAACCAAACTCCAGCATATTTAGATGGGTTTGGTGAACACAGGGATTAAAAAGTACTCCATGTGTACAATGAAATATACTGCAGTATTTCTGATGTTGTGGGACTAGATTTTTACTGGAGGTCATGGATTCTATCAAATACCAAATCAAAAAGTGACTGACTGATCTTATAATGGGCTATGTTTGGGTCTTCCAACCTTACAATAATCCAAACACAAACCTAAAAAACAACACAAAAATGGGTCACTGAGCACAAAACCAAGCTTCTGCTGACCATTCCAGTTCTCTGACTTGAACCCTGTGTAAAATACATGAAGTGAACTGAAAAAAAGAAGCATCAACATGAAGCTGGGAATCTAAAGGGTCTTGAGTGATTCTGGATGAAGGAATGGTCTATGATCTCTTGTCAGGTGTTCTCTAACCTGATCAGACAGTATAGAAGAAAGCTCAGAACTGTTATTTTAGCAAATGGAGGTTTAAAAAAATTATAAATAAATAGGTGCCTTTAATTGAGGCCAACGTGTGTTTGAGAACAAACATTTATTGCACAATATTATTTTAAGAGAACACAAGTTGAGGGAGGGGGGTCATCATGTGACATACAGTAGCCACAACAGAACTGGTTTGTTTTTTGTTTTCTTTCTTTTGATTAGAACATGTAATCTAACTGTGCATAAAAACCTGTCTGTCCTGCCAATGCAACTGAATTTAGCCTATATTTGATGTGAATTTAACTTTGAAAGTTAATGGGAATAAAAACACTGCATGGTAATCGTAAAACTTTCGCTGTACAGAAAGAGAGCAAATAATATTTACATTTTCAAAGAAAATTTTGACTGGCAGTCTAGTTAAAGCGCTTTCAAAAACTCCCATTAAAATCACTGAAGCTGTTTACACTATGAAATTAATATCTTACAGATTTATACACACATTTGCATTCCTTGTTTCTGAAGGAGGTATTCAGTCAGCGAGCAAGAGAAGAAAATACTGTCTCTGATTCATCTAAACACCTCTGATTGTTCACAAATGTCTCTGAACACAAATTTGGGTCACACTTTATATTAAGTGGCTACTATGTACTTACTTCAAAAAAAAAATAAGTACAATGTACTTATTATGGTCATATTGCATTGCGAAATGTTTTTTGCAGCAATTAATGGGAGCTACGTGTAAGGTTAGGGACAGGTTTTGTGTTTGGGGTATGATTAGGGGTGGATCAATCCCTTGTTCCTTCACCATGCATAAGGACAAGGGATTGGTCAACAGTGTAATTATAAACATAAATATAAAAATTAATTACAGATGTAACTACATGTAGGTGTTTTTAAAAATTATAAGTACAAATATAAGTACAATGTAAAAACATGTATTTACGCAAGTGTACATACAGTGTGCATTTTAACAAATTATTAATTTAAATGTAAGTACATAGTAGTTATGGCCACCTAATATAAAGTAGGACCCAGATTTGAATTTACCAGCAGATATGACATGCTGAACGATTTAATCATGTGGTTATGATCATATTAAATATAGAAAAAATCCACTTGGCTCAAAAATGAGAGGGGAACTGCCATCTCACTTTGAATATATATATATATATATATATATATATATATATATATATATATATATATATATATATATATATATATTCACACACACAGACAATCATACCAAACACTTATCTATTTCAAAAGTTCATTTATGCCTAATCTTATTTTCAATCCCGATCTACACAACCAAGGTGATGCATCTGGCCTGTCTGATGTTTTCCAGCATAGTAGCAGCAGGTCCCTGGGGATTCTGGGTAATGTAGTAAACAACAGTCAGCAGCTTTCAGC
This sequence comes from Puntigrus tetrazona, assembly GCF_018831695.1. Taxonomy (NCBI): domain Eukaryota; kingdom Metazoa; phylum Chordata; class Actinopteri; order Cypriniformes; family Cyprinidae; genus Puntigrus; species Puntigrus tetrazona. Next base: position 13,996,375 of record NC_056712.1, read on the forward strand.
TTTGCTCACTGAAACCCTTTAAGAAATCTCTGTGGACTCTGCCAGCTCGAAACAACAGGAAGCAAACTGGGGTAAACATCCAGCGAACAATGAATTCAAACATCTTGCCAAAGACAACACAGCGGTTCACTGTCTCCACCTGCATGCTATCTACCTCAGCTGTCTATCCCCCTTGAACATCATTCGCTACACTTCATTTATACAACCAGAATATCTCCCAAAGCTGCTGTTGAAGAGCAGAATGAGATATCACAAAGTGGGTGTTGGGTTTTCTTGCATCTGCCTTTTTAAAGAATAACAGTCACAAGGGTAAAAAAGGAAAACACTGTTAATGTGCTCTCTGTTGGGCTACCATGTGTTATACACAATCGGTTCATATCAATGTCAATGCTAGTAGGATTATTGGCACAGTAGGTGATGTTTTGGGCAAAATGATTACATACAATTAACTTTTCAAAAATGTTTTCAAAACTAGTTCTGCTGCAATTCTTCTTTTTGCATTCAATTTTTACTTCACTTATGACTCAACAGTGTACAGTTATTCAACAGTGATTTGGAAGACACAGAGGTGACTGACAGACTAAAAAGACAAGAAAATGGGAAAGATGAAGGGTCAAGTTCCCAAAGGCAACAGTTTGGCAGGAGGAGAAAGAGAAGTCTTCGCTGCTATGTATCTTCTCTTGTGTTCTCAAAAAGAAATACAGAGAACAGCAGAGAAGTAAAAAAAAAAACATGGAATAAACACAGTTTCTTCATCATTCAATTTCAAACTGTCAAAATATGGGTAAATATGAGTTAAGGCCGAATAAGAAAATAATAACCAAGTGGGAGCGAAGAGAGGATGTGTACTCATGCAATCTGGCTGAATTGTGAAAAACAAAATAAAACCAATAAAGTTTGCCATAGAAGTTTTGTAATTGTGAAGTTAGTGTGATTGACATCTTATTCTTGAGACATTCTTGAGATTTGTCTTGCTAATAGTTATAAAAACAGCAACATTTTTACTATGTAATTACACAAAGATGATTACTGGATGTTTTGAATTATTTGCTTACTGGATTTCATTTCTCTTTTTTTTTTATATTATTCCAAAACCAGTGCAAGGTCAAGAGAGAACGTTCACAATTCATAGTTCACTTATACTTCAGAGTTCCATCATATTCAACAAGCTCTCCTATGCGTGTTGTTAATTGTTAACACCACTGCAAATGTCCTTCTGTTCATTTACGCTGCATAAAGCTGTCTTGCAAAATGGCAGTCAGCCAATATGCTCTTTGGGTTGTGACTGTCTGAGAAACGACTGTTTCACATTTGTGCTAGGTGCATTGTCACTGATCTGTCTCTGTAGAGTGGATGTGAAAAGAAGAGGCCGATTTCCCAAAGCTTTAAACAAATGAGAAGCTTTCAACCAGCAGGGTGCTGGTGTCCAACTTGTTTGTTTATTGCATAAAACATGACATCAAATTACATTGAATACACTCAAGTCTCATAAACAGAGCAGTTACTGTAGCCTGAATGAGAGCCGTCTCCCTTACAAAAAAAGAAAAAGTAACAGTCCTAACTTTCATTTTATGTTCTTCATAGACATGTACTTACAAATGTGACTTTAGGCACAGCTCTACTAACAGATGGCAAGATGTTAATTAGAAACCAACTAAAGTTCAACGAAAAGTTAGTAATGTTCTGATTCAATGTTAATTGCATGTTCATGAAGCAGAGTCTGCATTAGTGTATATTTAGATGTAACAACAAATTCTTTGCTCTTTATCTCAAAAGTTCTTGCTAACTTGTTAAGTTTGAAGAGAAATGGAAAAGAAAATCATCATTAACAGATGCTGGAAAGGCTGTTAAGAGCCAAAGTTCTCCTCACAGCTTGTCTAACAGCTGGATCTCCCTTAGCCCAGCTGAGTCACTCTACAGGAGAAAGCATACGGAACAAAGGGAGAAGAAGAAGTTGGGAGGAGAAGGAGGAGGAGGAAAGAGAGAGGATGTATAAAAGAGCCAGCGTTGCTCCATCTATAATTGAGGTGAATAACACCTGTGAGCTCTGAGACACAACAAAAGTTTCTATCGAATTACATCTAAATGAATCAGTGAGACAAAGATCAGCAGTTGTATCTCTATTTTCTTTGTTTATTTTACATTGCATACAGCATCTGCTTGTGAGTGGGCGACGTAGAAAGTAACAAAATCACTATTAACTACAGTTTTCAGTTTTGTGGTTTTAATATTAATCTGCCATCAAATGGAGAGCGAGAGAGTAATTTAATGGAAATTCTTTCAAGCCTTAGAGTAAAAATAGAAGTGCCGCAGGGAACAGAGCCGGAGGCTACTGAGGTCAAGCTAGCTCTGTTAGCATTATGCCACAGCAGTTCCAGAATAGTTTAAATGCCTTTGAAAATCAATGGTTTTAGCTTTCTGGTAATGAGCTATGAGGACATTAGCATATACGCTGAGGCTGGAAATCTTGTTCTTGTTCCAAAACATATGTGGCCATTTGAACAGCTGGTAAAGCACCACCAAAAGTGGCAATATCTCTCAGGAGTATTTGGATTCATTATATTTTAACAACAAATCATTTGTCACAATGAGCCATTGCTCTGTTTCATGGGTTCCTGTAGGGAAAACATCACGTTTTATAACTAACTATAATAAATAGACTTTATAAAGATTAATTTAGAAGTTAATTTGTCACATCTACTTGGTTCTATTTGAATCCACTCCTAAGTTTAGTATAAAGAGATATTTTACTCAAAATTAGAAATCTTTTGTTGTTTTCTAACACTCTTGTTGATCCAGTTAGCTTCTTATAGTATGAGAAAACTGGTTTTGATCAAGTTTTGTTTTGACCGACTTTCATTACAGTTAAAACATTCTTCGAAATATCTTTAGAATTTACAGTTATTGGCTAATTGGCTAGTTATCAGCTTGTTTGCCATCAAGCATTCATTTTGGACCGACATTCAAACGGTACTCATCCTCAACAACCAACAAAGTACACAGGCCACACCCACTTTAAAATTTATTTTTAGTTTTTTTGTTTGTTTTTTTTTCTGCTGTTTTATCATAGCAGCTGAAAGCGATTATATATTAAGTTGACAAGAGGCAGCAGGCAGCGCTGTCACTATTAAAATAAGTTGGAATCATCTTGGAATAATTCAGTTGGCAGAAATTACAGCAGGCGTAGAGATGGAAAAAGCACTGTGCGCTGGTCTCATCAGACATGATGCTGCGCTCACTTATTAAAAGTGCAACGGAGACCTGAAACGATGGTGGGGAGGGGGGGATTGTGGATTAATGTACAATTTAGAGCCCTACCTCCATAACACTTTGAATTATTCAGATCTCTCAGCCGAGGGGGCTGTCTATGCATACAGAGTAATGAAGCTGGGGCGCTACGGAGAACATTCAGGGGAACGTAGGTTTTCATGAGGATTCCTGAGGAAATTAGGCCATTGTGATATGGGAACACTGTGAGCCCGATGCGGGAAACATCCAATTGCATTATTATTTCCAAGTCAAAAAGTGGTCAATTTGGGTTGCTCTCAAAAGCCTTATTTTTGGATCCATCATCTCTAAAGTATTTGTGCCAGAAACATGATGCATTGCTTTGCGCTGCATGTGTGCTTTACACCTGTAACAAGAGTGGCAAACATATCCTTAGAATGTGCATCCCACAGTTTTTATGATATTATACAAAAAGGCTATCTCCACATGAGGCATAATTTTACTAGAACCAGTAAGATGCTCCATTCAGCTGCCTGGCGGGAACTATCAATGGCACAATATTCAATTGCCTCGACAAAAAATTTTTTTTTTTCCTTCATTCCAGGTTTAAATTATTATTTTTAAAAGTCTAATTTTGGCTAGTTTTGACACATTTTCACAGTAATTTTTACACTTCAGTCATACAATGCATTACGTTACAACTAGATTATTGTAGTTAACAATACAGTATTCTTAATATAAAACAAAATCACATAAAAAATATAACTGCAGCTTATTTTAATAAAATTTTTACTTCAACTGAAGCTTATTTTACTTCAAGATTATTAACAACTTCAAGGAAACATTTTTAATTTGTGTAAAGCTCAGTTTAACACAATCACACACATATCACAATGCTGCAAGCTATGTTTTTTCCCCCCCTGTAAAAATAAATAAATAAATACCAATCTGAATCCAGCATTTTTATGTTACATATACCATTATTAGCTCTTAAGCGGTAAAAGAACATAACCTATTCATTCAAACTCCCACTGGAGTAACAGAGTTAATTAGATCTGTGTAGTTATGGGAAAGTGTCCATTATCCCATTAATTACTAGCTGTGACCGGACTGAAAAGAAAGTTTATCCAGAGTGTAAATGCTCCTCATGTAATGTAGTTTTTTTTTTCCTAAGGAAAGATTTATTTCATTGTTATCCCTATAATAGTCCCTGTTTTCTGGTTATTGACTTCACATGGGTCACACAATGGTCTCCTAAGGTGTAGATGAAGAGATATTATAAAAGAAGGGCGTATAAAAGCAACCCAGTGCTTATGATAATGTCACCCGCTCAACTGCATCACTGACCTTCTGCTGTCCAGAGAGAACAAGAATAAAAAGATAAAACAAAGCAAAGTAAAAACACCTCTCTATCAAAGTCTCATAAAAGCACCCTTGGGCAGAGGTGCTGCTGGCACAAGCATCTTTGAGCTGACCGGAGATCATTTTTACAGCAGGGCTTCACCCCACACAGAGACTGAGGAGCGAGATGGATTTTTCATGTCTCAGCGCTCTCTGTATGTGCTTGGCATCATCCAGCACACCTGTGTGCCATCTTAATTACGCTTGCTTGCTGGGAAACAGATAGCATGGTGCATGATTAACAGCTAAATGCAATGCATGGCAGTTTGCTTGCATGAAAATTAAAGCGGTTGGTTGCATGCAGTCTGCTTAAGTGCCAAGTGCTGTTCTGCACACGATGAAGTATGCATGATATGTATTTAGTCCACATGAAAAAAAGGTTGAGTAAAAATTTCAGACAGTTAAAGGGTCACAGTGCGCATTAAAATGCGAGACATTTTGACAATTACACAAATACATGCTTATGGAGCCCAAAATAAGGAATGTAGCCATTATTGGTCACCTTCGGGGCTTTCCCAATGATAATATATTACATAAAAAAATTATGAAATGTAAGTAAATGAACTAAAACAAAATGTAATGGAATACAATTGCATACAGTACAATTGTATGAAAACCAAAAAGACAACATTGAATTAAACAGCATGCAAGTTCAGACTGGTAGTTTTACCATATCAGTCAGTGCTGGTGTCCAAAATAAGGTATCCATTGTCATTGCCCAAGTTTCATTTATTTATGTATATATATATATTGAATGACTTAAAGTGCTTAATAACACACAGAGAAAGACAAAAGCCCATGAGCAATACAAGATAGGTAATATGTTTTGCAATTTGTTTTTGTTTTAATAAAAGGACGATAGTTCAAGATGTGTACCATTTGATTCTATTTGTTTTACTGACAAAACAGACACAAATCAATAGTCCACAATCTACAAGCAGGATGAGTCATGTTCTGTCAAATTTGAGCTCACACATAATTGAACTATGTTTTTCTTTGATGTAACTTTTGTGAAATGCTTTGCTTTCTTCCAATTAAAAGTAGTATCAAAAGCAAAATGTTTTATTAAAACGGTTTTTGTTTAACAACTCTTCAAAGAAATATTCTACATATAGCATATAACTAAATTACTTGTTCCACAACACAGACCACTTAACATGTCTGTTGATGGTTGGGTACTTGTATGCATTATATAAAAGCAGAAAATCCACAGAAATATACAAAAAAACTGAATTAGACCAAGCCTTATTTGCATAAGGTCTAAGAGCAAGTATAAGACGGAAGAGCCACTGGAGTCACACTGCAAATTAGGGGTAAGTAAAAATCTTGAATTTCCATTCTTAATATCACAAAATCCTACTATGTATTTACATTTAAATTAATAATTTGGTACAATGCACTTATTGTGTACATACATGTTTTTACATTGTCATTTGTAAAAATATGTATTATTTATGTATTACATCTGTAATACATTTTTGTACTTACATTTATAATTACACTATTGACCCATCCATTAAACCTTAACTCATCCTTAACCCTACCCAAACCACCAAACCTAACCTACCTTGTATTTAACAAGTACATAGTAGCCACTTAATATTAAGTAAAAATAAATTTTTTCATTAAAAATAGCCTATATTTATTCTTATGAAAGTGAGCAGCAAGAGATTTTCACTATTAATCAAACAAAAAAAATATGAAACTACTGTCTCTTTAGAGCAAATACCCATTTTGACACATACAAGTCCATTTAACAGTTCAAGGCATATAAAGAGCCAAAACTTAGTTCTCTTTCGTCTCTGATTACGTTTCAAAGGCGACAGATCATGTGACCGCGATACAGACGATAGTCAAAAACCTCTACTAGTTGATGAATTTCTACTGGTTTATCATGTGTAAGTGACTACAGACAACCAAGCTCTCTTTTTTATGCTTCCACACATCAAACGAAATTTGCCTTTCACATCTCCGTTAGAGCTTTGCTTCCCTCGGTAATTACAGGATAACCCAATAATTAACTTGCGTGTGATGAATCAGCATCAAAACAATGAGGAAATTAGGAGAAGAAGCAGGATGGAGAGAAAAAAAAGGAAATTGCATTCTTTATAGTGAAGGTGTAATGCCTTATTTGCCCCATGATTTAAATCATGAAGCAAATTTGTATTTAATTACAGGCAATGCTCATGCATACCAAAGCCGCATAGTCATTTGAACTCATTCGGCAGATTATCGCTCTCTCCCAGTGAGTTCAGAGCAAAGTAATATCTCAAAGAAAGTCTTTAAAGGTTAGACGAGGTTGAAATGACTCAATCTTTCACCTCATGGAGACCACTAATACGTTTAACGTCTATAGAGGAAATATCAAAGGGGAACTGGCAAATCATTTAACTCCAAGTGATCGGTATTTCATGTCTATTGACAATCAGCAGCCATTATGAAAGCGTAAAGTGCAAAGTTATTACACGAGAAGAAGTGTTCTCGATTAAGCCCAGCTCTCTGCCAGCCATGAATAGGAATGACACCGGCATGAATATTTCATAGTCAGACTGCTGGGATTCTTGTCCATGTTTCTGCTGGGCTTTTGGGCTGAGAAGGAATCACTATAGACTTGCATAATGGAGATGATACATGATGCATGAAGTCCAGACACCACGCTAAAGTATTTCTACTGGTATGCAGTACATATATGTATGTTGAACTGTTAGAGCTAGAGATATCAGTTGAAACAGAGTCGAGTAGCATGGGTTAAGCACTTTTGTACTTTTTGCTACAAGCTCATTAAATTAGTTAACTAATATAATTAGATAATTAGATAACTAATTAAATCGAAATGGAGATATTACATAAACTTCAGTTCCTCTTCAGGAACTCGAGCCGTGCCAAGGACGTTTTGGGAAACGCCCCTCAGCGTCATTGACGAGGCGTCTCGTTCCTTCGAGGAACCATGATTACATTCGTAACCTGGAGACGTTTTTTTAAAGGTTAGTTATACATATTGTAAATTAACCTAAACCCACGCCCAGATGTTTTACCTAACATCTCTATATTGTGAAGGAAAAGCAAGCAATGCAGTTGTCTGTGTATTTCTTACTGTTTAATTAGTAAAACTAAACCTATTCTTTTTGCATGAGAGTAAGCTTCACATGAAGAGAAAACTATCACAAACAAGTGTTTCGTCTGAGTTCACAATTTAATTTTAATGTGAAGAACATCCCATCAAAATGTGTGGAAACACCATTCGACAGACGAATTAAGTTCAACCAAAGTATTATTTTTGGAGTGTAAAGTAGTCTTTGCATGACCATGGATCAGATTGTGGACAGATTATTTACTTGTCTATATTTTGGGTGAATGTTTTAGTTTTAGCCTTTTGGCAGTATTTTTGATGTTCTCAAGGGCACTCGGGAGCGCCACGCTGCAACATCATGTGCCAAGCTAAAACCAAACTGGCCACTGGCCACTCACTCTCACGCTATCATATTTATCTCTCTAACAAATCCCACAGAGCCTTTACACCAGAGCACTCTCTCAGCCGAAGTATCAGAGCTTGCTATGAGCTTATCTGACTCTAATCTATCTTGGCAATGTAAATGTAGCTGAGTACTTAGAGTTACCTAATGTAACCTTCACTGCTCTTGTCTGGCAGTGCTCATGTCCAATCACGGTCTCTCTCACTCGCTCTTGCTCTGACAACCTTGCTGATAATGCAGTTAAATTAAAAATCCATTCATAGACATAGACCTAACTTTGCCTATGAATAGTGCATGTGTTTTGAGAAACCCATCAACTGTAACTCAGTTCTCAGAATAAATATGATATAAACACAAGAAAAAAAACACACATAAACAAACAGCAAAAAGCTCATGCAAACAGCAAAATAAAGTAGCCAGGCCAGACTTTCATAGTTACACAATATAAACTGTTCCACCCCTGGATTTTTGTGAATGTTTTCATTCCTCATGTGCGTGACCTAGTTTTTTTCTCTCGTTGATTGTGTCATTATGTTCAGGTGTATTTCTTTCATTAGCATCATTAGTTACCCTATGTAAGTTGTATTCTGTTCAGTGTTTCTTTGTCTCTTTTATACATTGTCTATGTATGTGTGTGTGTGTGTGCGCTACCCTTCTTGTTTGATTGCCTTCATCTTTGTTTGTTCCTTCCCTTACTACACCGTGACAAACAGCAGTATGTCAGTGTTTCCGTCCACCTACTTTTATGCACATTTTGGAATATTGCATAAAAAATAACTGCTCATCAAAAAAATGACATTTGCTCTATGAGGCAGGATAAGTTGAAGAATCTCATCTACACAGCAACTGTATGTTGTTACGGTCATTCTGAAATGGATGGGGGCAAAGTCTGTAGTCTCAGCATTTCTGTATAATAATTGTCTTAGATGACTGCATTCCCAAACAGCAGCATCCGCCTTCAAAAGCACTGACTGCATTTATTGTGTTTCGTCAGCTAGCACTGAGCTGCAAGTAGGCTAATTTGTCCATTTCATATATGAAAAATGATTATATTGTGTCTTTTCCTATATTCGTATTGATATTTAGTGCCAAACATGATAGTATGTTTGCGTAGACCACACTTTACTAACCTAAAAATAAGAAATGTCCGACCGTAAAAAAAAAACAAAAAAAAAACCCAGAAACTGTAGGGCAGCCGTAAATCACAAGACAATGGCAGCATGACAGTGTTCAGATTAAACACTGAACAAAACGTTGTATAAAATAGCTAGTAAATTTCGTTATTAATTACAAGGAGAATGTAGAAACATTTTTAAATTTTATTCTAAAGCATACTCCACTAATATTTGTTTTATTTAGAACTTCCAAAAATATTTTACAGTGTACTCCACAAAAGTGTGTGTGTATATGTGTGTGTGTGTGTGTGTATATAATATATATATATATATATATATATATATATATATATATATATATATATATATATATATCTCAAATTTAGAACATAAGCTTTCAAAAGTAGAGAAACTAAAGTTTACTACAAACTCTAAAAGTATGTAGGTCCATTTGCGTTTCAAATATCTTTTGTACTTCTTTGTATTCTTCATGTATTGGTCTTTTATTCTCATGCTGCTGCAGCAGTATATAAAGAGCAGTTCTGCTTTCTCATTTTTAATATTGTTTCTACCACAAGAGTTTTGGATGTACTTTAAGCGGACGAGGAGCTGAGGGTGTGCTCAGGGTTTGTCACCCAGCAGTTGTTCAGAAAGCAAATGAAAGACCATTTCAATTTATTACGGTCTAAAAGTGAATCATTTTGACCCTCTGGGGAAAGAGTTTGTTTACTCAAACACAAAGAGCGAAAAAAAAAATAGCTAGTCATGTTGTCTGCTTTCATAAAAATACAATTTCATACGCTGTAGTGTAAAGTAGCTTTAAAGACATTTTGTCTGGAGATTATTATTGCTATTCCTACTTCAAAAACACCATCAAAGGACCAGGTGCTGCTCTGAACAACAGATCTTACATCTCATCTTGACAGCCATGCCAAGGGTTAGCCAGAGACTAATGAGAGGACATGGCTTTGGATTCACAGCACTAAAATATATATAGCTGAAAGTTTGAGATGAATTTATTCACACGACTGGAAGAAAGTAAAGATCTTGAAGGGCATCAGGTGTTTGACACACCAGACTGCCTTGGGCAAATGATCAAATCAATAATTGATCAACTCCTGATCTTTCAATCATAGCAGAAACCCGTGGTTAACAGCCCAGTCAAGCTACACTGCTGGATTATATGGATCAGAACCAAATCCAGCCCATTAATTAATTTTATCCAGCCCTCCAAGTGATCTAGATAAGTTCATAGTATCTCTCATATCGGAGTAATTTCAAAACCAGTCAGCAGTCTACAATTAATACTTTAGCGCTAGTTTTCCAAACACAAACCAACGTAACCAAAATATTCAAATCTAGAATGACGAGTGACAGAAACTGATACAGTGGCATGTCAGCCAGTCTTATTTAAAAAAAAAATGGAACAAAGCTAAATCTTCAAAGAGGAATGAAGCGTTTTGAAGCACACAGTATATATCTGGTTTGTTTAATGCTTGTAGATGTAGAATAGTGATTTTAGCTTAAGGCTTAAAAGTTACGTTAAAAACAAATTAGATACAACTATACAGTAAGATGAAAAAGAACGAGGGTAGTAAAAAGATAATAAAAATAGACCAAAAGCCATTTATTTTCAAAGTTGGCCATTTCCAGCTACATAATGTGGGGGTGTGTCCAGTGATGTGAAAAACTGACATTAAAAAAAAATCTAAATCCCCTTTATAGAAAATCTGTTCACACTGTGGCCATATTTGCGACGTCTACAGGCAGCTACTTCACGCATCCAAGACCAAGTCATATCTACTTGAACGGATATATCTACTCACATTTAAATACCATGTTTCAAATCAGCGACAAAATCTAGCATGAACAGTGACAACTGGCACTTCTATTTTAGATTTATTCTGCCATATTTCATCTTGCACTTTCTCCCATTCACATTAATATGAGTGAATTGTCTTGGTATATCTGTAGTCTTTAAGTCAAGCCAGTGAAGCACATGATTTGCTGCCTGTTGGACAGCATATTTAAATATCTAAAAATATATAATATAATATATACATAATAACCTCTGTGTGTGACTGGTCCTCGCTCATGAAGACAGAAGGGGAGAAGTGAGGAAATGGGACGGCTCGTTAAAGCTTTATTGTGTCTCTAGAGAAAGGAAAAACCCATTGTCGGCGTCTCGCTGTGTTGGTCACTAAGATCCCCTGCTACAGTAGTTAGTCAATAAACATTCAATTAAACTTGCTTGCTATGTTCTTGCTGTACCACTGTCAGCTCAGCTTATTCAAATGGATTTTATTTTTCCACGACCACAGAATGGATATTGATATATGTGGATATTTATCTTTAATTACATGTTAATAAGGCAGAAAACAGGCCAATAATAAAATGTCAATAATCAAAACTAACAACTTAAGTTTACATGAGCACCGAAGAACATCTTCTGCATGATAAACACAGTTAAACCATTTTATAATAAGTATTTTATAATTCAACCTTGCCATCACAGGAGTAAATTGTATAAAAAATGTATATTTAAATAGAAAACTGGTATTTTAAAGTCATAATAATTCACAATTGTATGGTTTTCAGCCATATTTTAATCAAGTAAATGTAGCTTTGGTCTTCATAATAGACTTATTTTGCAACCTAATCAATCAGTGAGTCAATCAGTTAATCAATATTCCCAAGTTCAAACTTTTGAACAGATATGAATGGGCGCTACAGTACAGTTTCCTGTTTTTGAGTTGCTGTAAGAAATTTGTGAGAGTCTGAGTGGCCTGATCAACGTCCAGCTGCTTTGGTACATTCCCCTCCCTCCGCACCAATCAGACCGATGCAGTAATTATTGTTTGTATCTGTTGGTGTGGAGTCAGATAAAGCTTAATGTTTTGGGAGGCACAGTAGAGAGGATGCTATTGAAGAAGCAGCTTCACACAGCTCCTCTCATCTCTTCTCAAATTCTTACTTGCTGCCTTTTTCCTCCCTGTGGTAAACCCAGTAATATAATTTCACCCCTTTTGTCTCGCCTTTTTGTTTATTTTGTGTTCTTGTTTTAGTCTAATTTGACTCCTTAGTGAGTGTCGTGGTGTCATGACAACTTTCAGAACTAACTGTTTTGAGTTTTGGATATTTCTTTTGTAACCAACCAGTTTATGCCAATGGGGTTTGAAACTCTGAAACAACTTCACGAAAAGTACTTTTTTCTGTGTAGTCTATTACAAAGCCACATTTACGGTGAAATAAACATATGACAAAAGCAAATAATATCTGTTTTGTAGTCCTGTAGGCTACATACATTATTTTGTTTCCTGCTTGCTGAGAAAAATAATCACACACAAGCAGGGCTTGACATTAACACCCGCCAACAAGCCCGGTGCGGGTAGATTTCAGCTGTGTACACTAATAGATCTCGCCGTTAATGCTTTACTAAGACAAGAATTTTACTTGCCTGACAACTAATCTGATTAAAACATCAAACTGCACTGAAATTTCAATGAGAATGGTTCTGATTTTATTACATTCGGTGCATGTAAATGGCGATTTAAGATAACGAGTAATGCCAGTGAGGCTCACGCAGCTTGTCTATGGGAAAGAATCTTGTGGAGAAATCAAAACAAATGAACGCAACTGGACGCAGAAGAAAAACAAAAATGTAAGTTCGTTTACATATTTACAGAACGCAGCCGAAGCGACACGACCAAGAGAGGAAATACTTGATATAGGCTACTAGAGTTAAAAATAAGCAGTTAACATACATTTTAGTTGAGTTTATTTCATATGATTGGTAACATTATCTTATTATATTATGTGAAATTATTAATAAAATCCAACTATTTGTTATGAAAGATAATGCATTTAATACAGTTAGAAACACGTATATAAAATGTAATTTATATAAAAAGAAAACTGTGGCAAATGAAAATGCTGAGTGGCTAATAAATTTGGGAAGACACAAACCATAGTGGCCGGAGAACAAAAACAGGTAATGTCAAGCCCTGCACACGATGATTTCAAATAATAGTGCTCCAGTTCAAAGCCTCTTGCCACAACTGGCAACTAATACATATATTTCAATATTGTTGAGAAGGTTCAGTTGGCTTTTCAAACAGCTACAGCAAATAAAAATGTGGTCATGATTATGAAAAATGCTATTGACTCTAGGATACCATAATTACAGTAGACAAATGAAGATGCAAATGCATTGTGAATTTAAACTGATGTTTCTAATGATAAGCCCACACTGAGATTTGATATTATATCTCATCTGGGTTCAATTAAAGAACAACGGGCATCACAAAGAAATGAAGCCTGAGGCAGGACAAATAGTCAATATATGAAAATAATAAACAGAACGACAGCACATTCTTATAAACTAGGCGTACACGGATAGTAATTTAGATTTAAGAATGCAGAGGCAAAGTATTGACATCGTCTTCTTTATTCAGACAAGAATGATGCAAATGAGAGTGCTCTAATAATAAGCACTAACATAATTATGCACATTGTTAACCATTACAGACTTCAAGACTCAACATCTAATGCTTAATTCTCAAAAGACAGTAAATATGTGTCTTTTATATTTCCCTATACACCAAGAGTCTTCTTTCAAAATGACACATTCTGCTTCTAGCGTATGAAAAATAGTGAAATGTCAGAGACATGAGAATAATAAAGATAGCCTCAGCTTAAATCTTGTTTGTCCTTTAGCAAATCTTAGAATTTCCAATCAAAGCAAAGTGTGTTTGTGAGGGTTTGTAGTCAGGCACAAGGCAAATTTAAGCCACAGCACTAGTCTGCAACAATTCCTCTTCCAACAAGTCTTTCTGGGACTCTGCTGTTGGCTTTCTCTCGTCACACTCTACAGCTCAATTAGTGTGAAGCCGCAATGGTTTACGTCACAAAAAGTGCTTACAACTGAATGGAGGCTGTCACCACAAACTACTGCACATAAAATATTTTCTCCTTTCCGTCGACTTCATAGTTTAGAACCATAATGATGACGACTTTAAGAAAAAGAAACAAAAAAAGCAATACACTGTATATAATAAGAAAACTAAATGTGACCCTGGGCCATAAGTGTCAATTATTCAAAGTTTTATATCTCAAGAATTCTATCTCATCTGAAAGATGGAAAATACGCTTTCTATTGATCTATGGTTTGTTAGGATAGACAGGGCAAAATTTTGGAAAAACAAGATTTATATATTGAGAACATCACCTTCATTATTCTGACTAAAGGCAAGACTTTTTTTTACTTTACCACATCATTTATCAGATTCAGTTTTTATGTATTGCAATTGATGCTTATCCTTGCACTCCTCTTGGAAACCCGTGTTTCACATGACTGGTTGGGAGTCAGGCAGAATTACTAGCAGAATCTCTTCAAAGTAAGGCTCTGAAGGCAAACTAGTATCACTCGGCACTATGAATTCGGTCATACCATGCGTGACTGACACATTACAGATTTTGGTGGTGCGATCTGGAGAAAGAGAGAGAGGAAGTGAAAGGCAGACAGACCTAAGGAAAGAGGAGTGGTAGAAAATGGAGCGCTGCGTCGTCGCCTATTGGGACAGTGATCATAACTTCGCCTGCCGGCCATAAATTGTCTTTGGGACATCTAAAATGTTATGGCATTGACTTTCACGTGACAGTTTCCTGCTGCTCATAGTGTCTACAATATATCATACGATGACATTTCGCCTGCAGGCAACACAGCAGGAGTGTCCCCCATCACATTCAAAGAAGCACTTAGCTGCAGTGGTGTGGAGAGACAACTCACTTACTGATCAGTGTGCAGCACATAACTGTACCATACCTTCAAAAGAGCCGAGCTGACTTACCAGCTGTCAAACATCAACATTTACTAAAATATGTATAGTTTTTGTATAGATGGTAATCCAGGGTCAGATTCTAAACGGCACGTGCATGAGGAAAATAAAGAGTTAGATTAGAAGAAAAAATATAATTCAACATTAACTTCCATGTTGAATGTGATTCATTCGCAAACACTGAGCTGGGAATGACTGTCACAGTGACAGATGTTGGTATTTGAAGCTCTTGTGGGTGTGGGAGTGACTATTTGTCAAACAATTGCTCTACTCTTTTCTTTTTAGGTAGTTTTTGATTATTTTTTTAATGCAAAGTCATTTTTTAAGACCATTTGGTACAATCCGGCAGACTAAAACTCTATGGCACCATTTTATGTTATTGCTGTCTCCTTTAGCACGCCAGTCAGGGACAAAGTATTTAGTCTGTCAGATTCGTGTGCCATTGCAATGCACAAGACTGCAGTGGACATCACCCTTTTCCAAAATTTCCCTCTGTCTCATCCAGAGTGCAGGTCATGCAATGAATTTAAATGCAGTTTTTATGCAGAAACCAATCGTGAAAATTCACATCTGCTGCTAAAAAAGTTGTAGTATTGCATAAAGGTGTTGAAGTTGAAAGATAAATTTAATAACCACTTGTTTTATTACGTTCAGTTAACCTAAATATTTAACCTAACCATAACTAACCAAAAAAGAAAAAAAAATCAAGCTGAGTAATTTAAATATCTTTTGTAAATATTTCAAGCCAGTCAATTTTTTATGATGCACCTGTCTAAGATAAAGAGTAAAACAGAACCCTAAAATAGAACAAAAAAAGAAAAGGGTAAAATAAATAGGACAAACAGGACTTCGATCTGGGCTTCATTTGCCAAAAGCATCGCAAGTTGTTTGTAAAACCATCGCAGCCAGTGGAGCTTCATTCAACGTAAGCTCACGATGCTTTTGGGAACCGCATCCCTGAATCAGTTCACTAATGACGCTCACTCACTAAATCGTCCGTGGCGCTTCTAGCAGGATATTGATAACACAACACAAAAGAGGACTGGATTGAGTGGATATTTACCTTTAATCCACCGAACACTGCTAATCCATCCAATCTTGTGTCTGCGATGAAGATGTTCTCTAACAGTTTCAAGATCAAAACCTCCGCGTGCCCGCTTGAGCCAGTGACGCGGGACTGCAGGTAAAAGCATAACAACGATAACAACAACAACAACACACAAACACATTGTACAAAACACAGTTAACGTCTCATAAATCACTATAATATTCCCATAGCGTGACATTCAATTTGTCGTTTCAGCTTTACCATAACGCAGGCCTCACGTGGCGTGTGGTGGTTTTTGTGAATTCGGGTGGAAATTAATTCAAATTTAAAGATCCCTCTCTGTATTTCACCATTAACAGAAATACAAATGTAATGAACAAATAAAAAGAATGTACTTTAAAACAAATAGTTGATTTAATTTACTTCAGTTCATTTTGTTGTTAATGCTAATTGTTACTGCTGTCACTGCATTACTAATGCATTATTAAAATCTCTCTCTCTCTCTCTCTCTCTCTCTCTCTCTGCTTATTAGCAGTTATATATATATATATATAAATATTCAATAATGCAGTAACAACAGTTTATTGTAGCTTAAACCATTACTCATATATCATTGATTTTTTTACCATGACAAATTATTGGATCTGTACATTTGTATTTTTAACTTCCAGTAGTTTGACATGATTAAAACATTAACTAGTGTAAAAAATGTTTTATTGTAAAATGTTACCTTGATATTAAATAGCAATACATTTATTTTTATTTATAATTCAATTCATCAGAATCAGATATAACTAATTGCATTCAATAATGTACAATGCCCATCAATGAGATTCTACTGAAGTTACTGAACGCTCATTTAATGTAGAATCAATCCATTGTGCAGACATTCATCAAAACAGCTCTCAAATATATAAAAAATTTTTTCACTGTGTACTCTTGTGTAGTTAAGTTTGCATGCAACTATATAAATTAGTAATCTATTACATTTGACATTCTTGTTGCTGCATTGTTCAGTTTTGGGAACTCGAACTCTGTCTTTGATATTTGTACACTATGGGAGCATCTCTGATGTCAGCAAGCCTTCGCACCTAGAGGTCATTGCAGACCATGTCTGAATCTCTGTAGATTCTTTCAGCGTGAGGAGAGTAAGCTTATCCAGCACAGGATACAAGGACCATAAATATCCCTGACTCATTACACCTGAAGTTCTGACTCTAATGCCAGTCAGTTAAAAACGTTCTTGCAGGAGCACACAATCACACATAAGAAAAGAGATCAGATTCAGGACTTGGGTAAGAGCTATTCAGAGAGTGATCACAAGGCAAAAAAATGTGATGGATTATCAAACAATTAAGGTCCAGTTATGACATTTAGATTAAACATTATGGGCATGCATATGCATGAATAGACTAATATCTATATATTTTTGCAACATTCGGGTTGATTCTACAAAGAAAGTTTCATCTTTCAAATGTATAATGTGGCTTAATCAAGTTTATATCCATTAAGGCCAACCTAGCCTGGCCTTTTAAACCATGCAGTGGAAATATAACACCTAAAAGACAATAAACCTTTCAAGGTATTATCAGTCTGAGAAAGATGCATTAGATGATTTGCAGACCCACAAATCCAAACAGCACAACTTTTTTAACACCAGGACTATTATGGCAGACAGAAATGAAAATTATTTACAGCTAGAACACTCCTAAAAGCAGGATCTGCATAAACAGCAGGCAAGAACATCTTGTACAACAAAGACTTTTCAAAAGAAATACAAATAGTCTTAGTATTTCATGTAGGATACACCGAAATTAAAAATTGAAAATGTTTTGTAATGATTTATTATTTTATTAATAAAAAATAATAAAATAAAAGTAATGAACTAAGAATGAACAATAGTTTATTAATTCACTTATTGATATTGGTTAATGTTAATTGCAACACTTACTAATGCATTATTAAAATCAACAGTTGTGCTTGTTAGCAGTTAAAACACATTATGAAAAATTAACAGTGTAACAACTATTATCATTAAGGCAAATAAATACTGTAATGTATTGTTCATTCATGTCAGTTAAAACATTAACTAAGGGAACCTTATTGTAAAATGTTACCTTGATATTAAATAGCAATACATTTATTTTTATTTATTTCAATTCAACAGAATCAGATATAACTAATTGCTTAAATAATGTACAATCCCACAAAGATCTAGTTACTGTAGCTATTTAGTGGCACCATTGTGCAGACATTCAAAAGTAATTGTGTACTCTTGTGTACTTTGCAAGCACTATATAAATTGTTATATTACATTTGACATTCTTGATGCTGCATTGTTCATTTTTGGGAACTCGAACTCTGTCCAAAATACCATGGGAGCATCTCTGATGTCACCCGTCATGCAGACCATGCTCTGAATCTGCTGCAGATTCTTTCAATGGAAGGGAGTGACGTCAAAGACTGGTGACGTCAGAGACCAGGAAAGCATAAAGGCATGTGCAGCAAAGCGGCTACAGCTTTCTGACGTTTAGATCTGTCTGTTTGTCTGTTTCGATTTCATGTCCTGTGAGTCTTATATATTGCTGATTGTCTCATACAATTAAAGTTTGATATGACAGTGAAAAGTGCATGCAAATGGCATTTATTGATCTCTGTTCAAATGTTACATCACTTGATGGCAGGACTGCGTTGTTTGCCTGGCCCTGATCGGGTTTGTGAGTGTCTCTCATTCGCTATGCATGGTGCAGAAGGCTTTCTTCTGAGGGAAGAACTGCCAGTACCCCTCTTGTAGTCCCCCACGTGGCAGCCCCTGCATTTGCAGGGAATGCAGAGTGATAGAGGAGATTGAGATGGCTGACAAATCTCTCTCCTTTTTCTGTCAGAGCCCTCAATCCTCAAGTAAGGAAATGCCACTGGTTGAACAGATGCTTGCAAGCTCTCTATCAACCAGTGCGGCTCCACATTTGCCCCCCCAAGGCGTTATGTGTTATACTGATGCTTTGGGCCATGAGTATTCGGTAGCAGGTCATAGTTAGTAGCGACGTTATGGCCACTCTGGTCACTTCTGGTCTCCCAGTTGAGGTAGTAAAGACCTTGCTCCGACCCAGAGCTCCCTCAGTGAGGAAAGTGAACGTCCTGAAGTGGAAGTTCATCACAAGACCCAGCTAACTGCCCACTTGGCAAAGTTCTGGAGTATCTGCAGGCTAGATTTTCTGCAAGGGTATCCCACTCCACAGTGAAGGTGCATGTGGCGGCTTTATTGCCTTACCACTCATCGTTTGATGGCAGGACTGTGGGTAAACACCCCCTGGTAATACGCTTCCACCATGGTGCAGGTTGAGACTGCCAGTACAATCTTGTGTCCCCACGTGGAACCTGGCAGTTATGCTAGAGGCTCTGGGAAGACCCCCTTTCAAACCCATAGAAGAGCTTTCTGATTGCCATCTTACTATTAAGACTGCGTTCTTACTTGCGATCACATTTCTAAAAAGAGTAGAAGACCTCCAGGCCCTGTCTAGACTTTACACCCAGTCTGGCAAAAGCTTTGGGAGTGGGGGTCAAGGCTCACTCCACAAGGGGTATGGCGTCTATTTGGTGTCCCTGTATTAGACATCTGCAAAGCTGCTGGTTGGTCCACCCTCTCTACCTTTGTCTGTTTCTATGTATTGGATGTTGGTATGACCCTTAGGTCATCAGTCCTCTCATCTTTTTGGTTTATGCCGAGATATAGACACAGGGAAGAGACTAGGAACTCTTGCAGCGTGGGCATCTCATTCCCATAGCGTTTTGGACACAGTTTAAGTCTCCGAAAAGAAACCTCTCCAGGTTATAAATATAATCATGGTTCCTTGAGAGAATGAGACACTGCATCCCATTGCCATACTTCTGGCATCTCTACCAGCGCAGATCTTCTTGAATTTGAAGCTGATGCCGTTTTTTTTCAGCACGTTCCTTTATGCTTTCCTGGTCTCTGACGTCACTCGACTTTGAGACCATTAACAGATTCTACAGCATGGTCATACAGAAGGCGTTCCCATAGGGTTTTTGGACGCAGTGTCTCGTTCCCTCAAGGATCCATGTTTATAATCATGACCTGGAAACGTTTGTTGTTATGATAAAAAAAAAAAACAACAACTTTAAAACGTCATTAATGTCCAAAATGATTGAGATGACTGAGAAGGTGTTTAAAAATCTTTATTGTTTTTACATTATTTGGAGATTCAATGTGAAATTATGATAATACAAATATAGGCCTACATATTTTTTATTATTATTGATTAAGATCATTGAAAAAAATCTAAATCTTCTACTCTTCATTTTTTTTCTTGCTAAAAGATCAATCTCTTTAAATTTTCTGAAAGGACATCTCTGTCAGCATGAGCATGTCACACCATTTTTTTATTTGAATCTGTAGTGATTACTCTCACAGATGCTCAAAAACAATTGTGTCTAGAAGGACTTTGTGCTCTAGCCTAAGAACTGTATCAGCGATGATTGGTAATACTAAGAGATAGCTTTCTCCAGGTGTTATGTAGTGCTTCTTAAACCTAACTAACAGTGTTGGATCCTGGCATAGGTGATATAGTAGTTCCCTATGGTGGCTATTCTCGACTGTATGCTTTTAGATGTGCACTCCACCTTATCACTCATCGCAGCAGTTTCAAGGAATAGTACCCATTTCACTCACCTCACTTATTGAAAATAAACTGTGACCTACCGAGTAACATTGTCAGAGCAGCATCCTGTGCTATAGCTCTCAGCCCCCTCTCACTTCAGCTGCTATCTGTCAGTATCATAGCAAGAATGCAATCTATACATGGCAAAATGTTTCTTCCCACTGTACAGTACAGGTCAAGTTAATCAAATCACAAAAATAAAATGCGTTTAAGTGGCGTATGTGTATCAGCTTTAAGGCAGTCTGTTTCAAGGGACAACGGGAAGGGGTATAAAATAGAACTGGGACATAAGTTTCTCTGTTTATGTGATATGATGGTACTGACTTCTGATTCATTAATCAAAAAATTGCTCTGTGACATTCTTATCTATATGGTAAATTCCCTTTTTGACTGTATTCTGCAATTCCCTCCCTATATGCATTTCATTTTATTTTATTTCTTTATCTTTGATTCTTATTTTGTATATAACTATTTGCCTGCAATATAAACACATATTATACAAAGTACTATAATATATTACGCTTAAAGAATGATATGTTAAAATTAATATAATATCTGACTGTCGGATTTATGAAGTTTTGCAAATATTTGCTGCCATAGCCTCTTTTATTAGAGGTTACATACGTCAAGACAATTAAAACATTAATATGATTTATTTATTTATTGCTGGGGCCAGTAAAAAGCAGGTAACATTTTTAACCACTGGCTCAACCAAGAAAAAGCCAATGTTGGGCCCTGACTGGTATACATCTAGACACAATCTAACTTGATTACATTTGCAGTGTAATCGGAGTGAGGGCCGCTTATGTGTATCAGTATCTCAACTATGACTCAATCTCATAGATTTAACCCTATGAAAGATGTTTTCTTTCTATACTGATATGGCTTACCAGCAAAGAGCACTGCTTTTCTTAGATTAATGGAATTCTCTATGGTTCTTCTCTCTCCTTGCAAAGGCCTTATCATGGGCAAACAGCTGGCCATGTATCAGTGGAGTGCAACACGTGCCTGCACACACAGAAGCGTGCGGCGCTCTCAGTCAGGACTGTAGTAAATCAACAGCACAGAGCTGTAATGGGCTCAGATTCGCAGGCTCTCCTTCTGAGAGAACAGCAGCAGCAGAGACAAGCTGAAGAGACAATTTTAAGACAAACATATACTTAAAGGAACTCTATAAGTAGATCATTTATTAATCCTTTCAGCCTCTGTTTGGCTTTTTCACTTTTGTATGGGATGTGAGCCAAACTGACTTAGAATGTATAGCACTTAGCTTAGATTTTTCACACAAAAGTGGAGGGTATTAATTTTAAATATGTAAAAACCTCTTAATGGAATGTTTCAGGTTACAAAGTTAAGCTTAATCAGCAGCGTTTGTGCTTTAAAGGGTTACTCCACCCCAGACTGAACATTTTGTCATTACCCCAATGTTATTTTTTTCAGAACACAATTTAACAAGAGGCTTTTTGACCGTCCCATTGACCACCAAATAATGAACACTGTCAAGGCCCAGAAAAGAGTGAGAGACATTGTCAAAAGTCAACGTCACCATGGAGTATCTGTTGCATGCAAACTGCATACACTGTTCTGCATAGACTGTTTATATTCAATTAAAGCATAAATTCATGTAGAAAATACATCAAAATATACTGTTTTGACAATGTCTGTCACTCTTTTCTGGGCCTTGACAATGTTAATTATTTGGCATTCAATGGGACAATCATTTTGGTGTTGGAGTAACCCTTTAATGTGGATTACGACAGATAATAATTCCAACTAGTCCTTTAGTTTAGTAAAAAGATTATAATTACAATCAGACAGAAATGATACAAATCTGTCACTGAGGTGGTACGGTAAAGGTGGATCTTTATATTGTACATAGGTCAAAAATGTCAAGATGTTCACAAAAGTGATTTTTATCTCCATAGAAAGCACATTAAATATGTAAAGTGTCTAATTTTAAAGTTTCCAATAATTTTTTTGAGAATAAAATGTCAGAATATGGTTGAAATAATGTTACATGCTTATTCTGACGTGTATATTAAAATATATAGAATAAGTGAGCATATAAAATGTAATTGTTTTAAATGTGTAAAAACATTCTTCCTGACAAATAGGCTAAACCTAGGATAGCAGCAAATTAAAAAAAATATTCTGGAAGTAATTCATCTTTTAATGTGTCAAAAATAGAATTTTGTTGTAAATATGCCAGAAAAGATTATTACACTGAATGACATTTTAGTAGATTAATTTAGTAAATCAGGAGAAAATGTGTGAGATTTATTTTGGGCTCAGAAAAATGAAAAACAAATTTGCAATTAATTTAAACAGAAAACTTGTTTAAAAAAATTTGCGGAAAAACAACAACAATTTAAAGCAGTATTACACTTATCTTTTATGGTTAAACTCTTTTTCGTCTTTGACCCACATATAAATGGCACATATTAGTACCTCAAATTACATATTTGTGTGTGAAGTACAACTACACCTTTTTAAAAGGATACCGCCCCATTTGAAGTGATGCACCTTTTTAGTGAAGGCTCAGTAATAACAATTTGAGATCCGGTAACATGTTAATGGACTTAATTGTTTGGTTTTCCCGTAACATATTCAACATGCTTGTTTCAAATTCTAATGG
Source organism: Puntigrus tetrazona (assembly GCF_018831695.1). Classification (NCBI taxonomy): domain Eukaryota; kingdom Metazoa; phylum Chordata; class Actinopteri; order Cypriniformes; family Cyprinidae; genus Puntigrus; species Puntigrus tetrazona. The sequence continues at coordinate 14,019,791 of NC_056712.1, forward strand.
TATGTTACTCAAAATATTATCTACAGTAGTTGGCTAACACGTTTTTAAAAAGTTTTTTTGTGTTCATCAATTAAAGTTAAAATATAGCGGTATAATTTCCATTGTATACATTTTCTCCATATGTAATATCATGCTGAGTAATGTGCCTGTAAACGAGAAGGACATTAATATTATTTACATGGCACTTGACAGTCTTCCTTCCTGTAAGCTGAGCAGGAGAATGGGCTTTGGAAATGGAAACAGTGTAACAGGAGAAAGCGAGATGAGAGAGGTACAGCTGCTGACGGAGTAGAAGTTGTTGCCGGACATGCAGGATGAGTCATTGTTTTTGCCTTGGCGGACATACAGTACACAGGAAGAATAAAAAAAAAAAAAACACAACACCTCTAGCACCACACCTCGCTTAAATGAATCTGTCAGGGAGAGAGATGAAGATGAATGCACTTTATTTTAGCAATACAACAACATTAGCCTCAACTACTTATATACAGTGAATATGCAGTTTAGCTGACAATGTTTAGGGATAAACATTCGTGCATCCCAGTTGAGAAAACCAGCTTAAACCATTCTTAGGGCTTTTGGCTATTTGTCAGCTGGTCAGGGTATATATATACTGTACATAAAATGCTAAAGCAGGAAAAGACATGATCTTTTGTTTTATTCTGGAAGTTCATATGGATGGACTGTGTCAAACTGAGTTCTAGACATGAGCTAGGCAGCCGCTTAGGCCAGCATGGGACATTTCTTACACAGCTTGCAAGAAATGCATTTCACTTTATCACAGCAGTTTCATAAGGTTGTACCCACTCTCTGTTAGGCTCACCCTTTTCATTGAAAATGAGTTGTGACCTATCGAGTAACATTTTTCCATCCAGCGCCCTTTTATACTTGTCCACCCCCTCTTACTTGTGCTTTCAGTCAGCATTTAAAAAACAGGGCAAGCAGTCTGCTTCTGACAAGTCTATATAAATATAAAGTACTGTTTTTATTATGATCTTCTTATAGAAAACAACATAGATCTACTAAATGTGTATATATATATATATATATATATATATATATATATATATATATATATATATATATATATATATAGTCTGTTTTTATTTGAAGGTATATACATTTTAAGTTTACAGTAATAATAGTAATTTACATTTTTATTGAATACATTTTTAGCTTTAGTTATTGTAGTTCTTCAATTTCAATTTGACTGTATTTGAACTTTATTTCTGTAAATTTGTATATTATGGTATCGTTTACATACAGAATATTTATTTATTATCTACTTACACCGGCCACTATATTATTTAGTATACTGGAAAATATTTATATTATTTGAATTGTCAGTACTTTTGTGATGTGTTATTGAATTCAATTACACAAAACTCCCCATAGTAACATATAATTTTAATATGCAGTAATCATAAGTTTTAAAAAAAGTACCCGAGAGAGCATTTAATGGTCAAAAGCCCTTGAAATACTGATCTAGCACAGTAAAAACGTGTTTTATGCTTTGCACAGTGCATAATTTATTGTTTTTGCAAATAAAGAGAATAGGAAGGGAATGTCTATGTAGTTATGCACATGCAGTGTTACAGCAAGAAAGGGGCTTAACAGATAAATCAATAATGTGTGCTCTGTTGCCTCTACATATGGGGACTGGGGATTTAAATTTGCTTGACTGCTGATTGAATTTTACACCTTCAGCTTGGGAAAACGGGAACTGTAATTACTTTGATGATGGAGAGAACAGGGTATAAAGGAGCACCGGACGAGAGAATTAACAGCACGGATCGTTCAACGCTCCCTTCCTTTTCACTCCGTAAGTAATGAAAAGCAGGGGTATAGAACACAGAATTATAACCGTGGACCCCTGTGATGGATGGTGATCACCGTGTAGTTTAGCTAGCTGTCATCGAAGGGCTGCAGCCGGGGAAATTGATACTGGTGTTGGTAGCACTTGTCGAGAAAAGCCAGGACAACCTATCAGCTCGTTTCACTGCACAGACTAACATTTTTGAAGAAATACCTAAAGGCACTAAGGCTAGCTTGTTCCTTTATGCAAATCTCTGGGAAGATTTGAATGATTAAAAGGGTTTTGAACCTTTTCTAGTCGAGAACTCTAAAGCAACTTAAATCTTTAAAACCCACTTTTCATGTAAACACACATCAAGTACCCTGTTTTTATCTCAAAGGCATTTATATATGAGTTTAAAGGTACAGCAAAAGCTCAATTTTCTGTTTTTGAGCCAAACAAGTAAAATGTAAAATGTAAAATATCTGCTTTTTATATTTTAAATAGTGCTATTAATTTTAATAAATAAAAAAAAAGGTTTTATTTACATGCATTTCAAAAATGTTTATAAAAAAATGTTTATATATATATATATATATATATATATATATATATATATATATTAAAATTTTTATATATTCACATAATTCAGTATAAATATAAATCGTATAAATGATGCAAATATTAATATGTACACGTAAATACATGCACATTTTCAGAATATATACTATATGTGTGTGTATTTATATTATACATAATAAATATACACAGAACACACATGTTTATTACGTAAAGAAATCCGGATGCGATTGGTCGTTTGACAGCACATTGCAATAAATAAATATTTCCTTACTAACACTTTGATCAATTTACTAAGTTCTTGTAGAATAAAAGTGGTATATCAATCAAAACAAAAGTCAATTCAAATAAAAACCTTTTGGTCTAAAATGTTGGTCTAAAATGTCCTCAATTGTCTGTTTGATTTCAGGCAAGAATATCAATTTTGGTCCATTAATAGCTGTCAAGAATTCAACTCAAACTGACTTCAGACAAACTCAGCAGCATATAGGACCTCACACCATTTCTTTTATCATGATAGCACATTAAAATGCAGATGGCTATGCTGTCATCAGTGATGTGAAGCACTTAAGGGTGCGGGCAATTAGATGAGAGCTTATCTCCAACGAGTTACAGCAGACTAATAGACGTCTGGCTTAAATATGATAGATGAAGCATGCAGATAACAAATTGCAGATTTCACTTTGGAAACTTTGAGTGACAGACCTGTTTATTGCTAAGTTTTTCCACTGTTGGTGTTTCGTAAAACACTGTCAGCTCTTGATTTATTGTTTGGCAAATTAGCTAGCTAGCGTATTATTGCGAGCGCAGAAAGACTGGAATGAATTCTTAAGTGGAGTACCAGCTGCCCGTGGAGTTTCTATCAAAGTTAAATTGTGTAAATCACATATGAAATATATCATGTGTTCTGCTACCTGCCGTGAGATGCAGGCGGCGAGAGGAGATTTCACTCATTTCCACAAGGAATAATTTTACTTCCCTGCTGAGTTTGTCAGTGAAACAGCTTGTTGTTATAACGGCATATATTTAAGATTCGCCTGTTGATGTAAATATAACTTTAACACTAATACACATTGAAAACAAACTCAGTCTGGTTTTAGCATCTGATGTGATTTTTGCGTGTTTCTGTAGCAGCTATGCGTAAATAGTCAATTTGTAAAATAGTACATTTGTAAAATAATGCAGTTTATTTAAATATACTGTAGTATGAGGACACCATGCTAATGGGAATGGAGCTAATGGAGCTTTTTTATTCTGAGAGCATCCGATGGCCAAGGGAGACTGAGGCTTTATCTGCTTTGAGTCTTAATTGGTTCCATTCCCTTTAAGAATTTTCCAATTATCTACACATCTGGAGACCTTGGTGGCGTCGAGCCCGACCGAATAAACACTCGTACACACACAAATATACAAAGTGAATGGGATGTCAACCGCGAAAGGCCTTATGGTCACGCCGAATCAGTGGTGCATTAATTACCAGAGTCAAATTAAGGCTTTGCTGCTCCGGTCCATTAAAGCTAATGTAAAACTAAATCCACCAATGCATTAAAAAGGAAAACTCATACACTTTCTCATACGTGTTTCCTATTCAGTATTAGACAGTAGAACACTGCTGTAGTAAATATTTACACCTTTAATGGCAGCTAAAAGAAAAAGTTTGCTCAAAATGAAATTTTGACTTTTTTACTAGATGAAGTGTTGTTATGGATTATGAACAGTATTCAGAAGCAATGGTGCAATTTTTTATCAGCTGTTTTCTGAAAGCAACCATTCACCAGATGATCCATTGGTGAGCAAGTGATGTAATGTTGGAAAAAATGTCTATGTCAGAGTAATTTGCTGTGCATGTTTGTTCATAAAATTAGTAAAGAGTTCATAAGATTAGTAAAAATTACAACAGCCTTTATTAATTGTATTTTGAGATGCTTAGTAAACTCACACTCTCGCATTATGGCCAACTAATAATCAAATCTCCAAGCTCTTTTCTCAATTTTTCATCTTTCAGCTTTTTGTTTTTACTAACAGGTTGCACTAGCAAAAAACATATTTTTGCATTAAAATAGCAGCAGTAGGAATTAGCTCTAAAAATGCATGGAAAAAAATAGTTTTTGCTCCTGACCTTGCTGAATATTAATTTGTAGTTTTCCTCTCAGACACAAATTTTATGGGTGGAGAGTATTAAAATGAATCATGCAACACAAATTAACATCAAATTACTAGTATTTGTGCAATTATTTAAAGCTTGTCTTAAAGCAGGCGGTAATTTGCGGTGTCTTGATAAATTGCACTGGTCATTATGTTTCTCATGTTCAACATGTTTCTAGGCCAACATCATTGTTTTCCATGGAACAACATTGTGATAAGTCAATCAGATTTAAAGAATCATTTAATAGCTTTTGTGAAGTTTAGGCTTAAATCGTTATCATTCATTTAAGCATTACTCATGGGTAAGGTTAGGTTTAGGCATAGAGATATGGATTTACTATAATTCTATCCATTTTATTCTAAAGGAAGGATTCAACATAAGGACTTTAATTCTCCAAACTTTTTGCAGCAATTTTCCACAGCACTGTCTTTCTCAATTTCACGGGCGACTTATATTAAAGCTCAAATAAGCTTCTTGAGTTTGTTCTCTCTTTGAAGCATCGACCACATCTATATTTGAATTAGAATTTCTGCTCCTTTTCTAATACAAATGATCATACATACATACATACATACATACACATAAGCAGTTCAGTAACTTTAAATGGAGTGGTGCATCAGTTTGTAAACTGAATCATCAACTGAAATTACACTAAAATGTTCAGACACTTGTTTTTGGGTGATTGACTCTTCTTATGTACCATCCCATGTTAATGTTTTAGTCTTAGTGTTAATAATTCAGATATGTGTCTTCATAAATATATACATGTATATATGAGAGTGTAAGAATTTATTTTTGAAAACTATTTGTTACAAGTATACATTTCTGAAAAAATATGTACATGCAAATGTAAATGACCTTATATAGTGGGTTTCAAAAGGGAAAATCTTCTTTTTTCGCATTCTGCTGCTTCAGTACTGAATTGGACCACACTATGTTACTGCATTCATGCATACATGCATGCACATTACTATAAACACACATAATGGTTGTACAGTGAAGCTGTAATTTATTGTACACAAAATCTCATTTGTTCTCCTCTAAACTCTAGTCCTGCAATAAAACTCCCTCTTGGCCAGAGCTATTTCTGTTCAGCCCTGTTTTCAATGAATCAGTAGCAACATTTAGCTCTTTGGTTGCTTTACTTATTATCTACCTTTGCCCTTAAAGTTGGGCCATACCTCACAATGGGATTGGACAGACCTGTAGCTTGGCTGTATGTCACAAGTCTTGGTTGTATGTGGACACTCAAAATACCTCTTCAGAGAGCTGTACAGTCAGTGTCTGCGGGCCTGGATATTGATTAGACTACCCTGTCAAGTGAAAAGTTTTTGCAGCCTCAAAAGCAACCACTTTATGCACATAAAAGCCGAGGGGAATTTTCTTTTGCTTTGATTGAGATATTGACCACACAGTCTGACCTCGTAGACCGACTTCAGGTGCTGCTATTCAGAGGCACTTTAAATTTCCCTGGAGAGAAGAGGAAATGTTTGAAGTGGTAGCAGAGAACTTCCAGTGTTTTGTTCACATTGATAATTTTGTTGATAATAGCAACTATGCTGTGTTATTGAACCTCTTCAATAATTAAAAAATGAACATCAGGTACATTTAAATGAAGCTGTAAACATTGTTTATTTTTTGAAAATTTCTTAAATCTTATTTTGTTAAAGCTGCAATATGTAACTTTTTTTTTTTAGTTAACGATTATTCAAAACCAATATTTGAGCAAGTACATAACCAGCCAGTGTTCACAACGAACACCTCAATTTAGCCCGATTCACAATAGCTACCTTACCATTCTATGTTTTTTTAATTTGAGTGGTATGGGTAGGTTTTCTAGGATCCTGCAGGAGGCTGATCATATAGCCTTTTCTCACAGCAGCGAGAATATTATCATTTTGATGGTAGATTGTAATCCAGAAAGGATAATGTGTTTATTAAACACATGTGAATGAAGTTAAATTATATTCCAGTTTTAAGTGTGCTTCTGATTACAGATTTCCTTGGATTATGCAAGATTTACATTTTAAAGACAACCAAAGGGAGAATAATTAGCTTTTTTAGATTAAACTGTACATAATTTGAAATCTACATGCTAATACACACTACTCAGCATACTCAAAGTCGCACACGCTGATGTTGTTAACATTATTCATTGGAGAATAAAGTGTAACAGTAATAATAATTTGCATGGTTTGATATGATATGAGATAACCGATTGTTAGATTTAATCGCCAGTGGTAGCTCGATTTATTGCAATGCTTTTTTCCTTAGGTGATCAGAATAAAGGATGACAAACTTGTTACTTCTTCAGATGACAACATACAGTGAAAATTCTTATTTGTGTCATATATTCCAAGGCTAGAATCTGTGATCACTAAGTACAGGATTCACTCTGATGTTGGAACCGTGCCGCTGCACAACCCCACGCATGGAGTATCAACCTAGGCTCACGTGCCTCTTCATTAATTACTGAAAAAAACATACCTATACGTATAAATGGCTGCAGTTTCCCGATGAAATAAACACTAGAAGCAGTAAAACCCCCCTTTTGTTCCTTTTCACACAAAAGGTACGTTTTGATTAATACATTTTCACAGTGGCCGAATGTGATCTTAAACAATTTTAACATCCTGAACGATTTGAAAACTCATACTTGTCGCCACGTGTACAGCTTCATATTTATTGTTTTTCATGTTCATTAGGTTTACTTGGTAGCTCACATGGTGCAGTGTTGCACTTGGGTTGTGAAAAGCTCCAGTTTGAACCCTGTGAAACTACGGTTCAACAAAACAGCTCAAATCAGTGTAAGCAAGTTAAAATGTCATGGCTGCCTCAGCCAATGTGTTTTAACATTACTTTTGCTACCCAAAGACTATTGGGTAGGTTTAAGTTTAGTGTAGGGGATATTTCCAACATGATAAAGCATTAATAAAACCTTGATCACCATTATATAAACTTGCCATGGTCACTCTGTTTAGAGTTGAGTTGCTGTTGAGTTGTTAGAGTTGAGTCTTCTGTCGCTGTTCTGTTCTGTCGCAGTTTTGTTCCGCCAAGGCCAAATACATTAACACTGTCCTATTCATTACCAAGCTAAAATCTTCAGAAATTTGTCATTGAGATTTTATTGTATAAGCTGGTGATTGAATATGGCATCTCACAAGAACATGAGGAACACTTGATCATCACACAATTGTTTGAGAGCTGTGTTTGGATTCTAACAGTTCAGGAGACCTGGCTGAGACACTTCTCACTTATCAGAGGTGTCCTCACCTCTACAGCTCCCGCAGCCACTGAAATCACACTTAAGATGCTCTGATCCCTCAATCTCCAGGGGCAAAGCTGCCAGAATCAGCTAGAGAGATGCTCGAGAAACCATGTGATCTGCTTAGCCGTACAGCTACCAAACACGTTGGGACGGTTAGCGCTGCTAATTAAACTGAGAGACAGGTATGAAAACAAATGATGATGCTGTAAAGCCTTTTCTGTTTTTCCATCTGTTAGAATAAGCTGAAGCGTCTATTGAATGCATGAACATTTCTGCTTAGCTGAGCTTTGTTGAATCAAGAGCCTTAGGGGACATTTGGTTTCGTGAACATTGCTTAGCAAGGTGGTAAACGAATTCAGAGAACGCTGTTCATAAATCTCTGCAACATGCAATTTAATCTAGATCAGATTTTAAAGATGCACGAGGAACTAGAATTTGATAGAACTTTAATGCCATAGTACCAAATAGCCAACCATTTTTTTTTTCTCTCTGTCTCACTCTTTTCCCCACCCGCAAGCATTTTTCCTTAACTAATGAATTACTCTGCACCCCTGAGCTGTCAGTGTGCACTACCAATAAAGCTCTTCTAGTTGACTACAAAGGGATTCACGCTATCAGTGACTTCCCACTCACACATTTCTATCGAAAGCTCTGCCAAGTCCTCCGCTCAGAGGAGCCAATGGCCCAAAGCTCACTTCAACTCTAAACAGGATTTCAGCAGACTGTCGAGTGGCCTTGCATCAAGCGGTTATCTTGTGAGGAAGACATTTACAATCCATTGCTGATAGGGGTGTCAAGAATGGCAAGAATAATTTTGTTTAATTGAAATATAAAGGATAATTTAGGGAGAATTGGTATTCATGAGACGTTTTTGTTATGACCTTATGTGACAATTTTCAGCTGAGGCAACAACAAAGTGCAAAATCCTGATTCAGCACAGTAAATCTGAGAAAGCATTACAAAGCAAAATACTGGATGCAAATTTAAAGAGGTTGTACAACCAGCAGAGCATCCTGAGATTTTCTGTTAAAGGGATAGTTGACCTAAAATGAATGTTCTTTCATCATTTGTTCTCCCTTATGTCATTCCGAACAAATTTTTTCTGCGTAACACAAAAAAATAGCTTTTTGTTCATACAATACAAATTTTAAAACATGTCATTTTTTTCTTTTCGATGCCTTCTACACGTTCATAAAAGTATGGAATAATATGAGGGAGAGCAAATAATGATAGACTTTCCATTTTTGCATGTATACCTTTAAATAAAAGGACACTTTTTTTTGCAGTATATGACTGTGCTCTGTATTTTGAACAAATAAGTTTGGTACTTTACATCTTTCTCTGTGTTGTATGATAGCGCTCAAATGTTCCTAAAGGACTAGTTCGTATGATTTTATTAATGGGAGCTGCTTTTCTGGGCAGTTAATGAGAAAGCGTGCTACTAATTCAGGACAGTGATTCAGTCATTAATGAATGTTTGTTAGGGCAGGAGGGAGCAGGAGGACTTGTGGTTACTGTGTCACCTCTGTGTGAGGAACCAGGTGGCATGCAGCAGCTGGCCAACCATTTCACTTCACAGTCAATCCTGACACAGGGAAAAAAATAAATAAAAAAGTCACACAAAAATACCTATATATTTACACATATATGTTTATATTGCACATATGCTTAATAAAAGTGTAAAATTATTGTTATATGATTATCACAATTTATTTATTTATTTATTTTGAGAAGAAAGGTTTATATTTGTATGGTTCCAGTGTGAACTTGGCAGTTTCTGAAAGACTGGTCTGGTAAAGAAAAGCCTCCAAAAAATTCATCTCTGCAGAGCAATATATAACATTTTAAAATATAGTAAAATAAAAAATATATATTTAAAAAAATATATATACTGTATATTTGATAATTGCGCCTTTGTGAGAATAGAAGTGTTTTTATTTCTATCCTTTTCTTGCTCTAAATGAGATCATTGATTGGCGTCTAAAAAAGAAAAGGTTTCTAATTTACACATTACCGTTATAGCTCTATATTTTTTCAACACCTAGTCTCATTGGCTTCTATTTTTATTCCTCAAAAGAAACTAAGAGGAAGTTGACACTTACGTGAGAAATAATTGAGAGCTGAATTTGGTGAGATGTTTTAATTTATGACCCACATAGTGTGACTCAGAGCCCACAGTACCTGTTAACATCATCCAGATACATACACGCTAACCCATTACTATATCATTAGTGTCTGAATAACCTTTCCCCCATAAATGCTGACACAAAGACTGGGTGTAATAGGAAGCAGAGGAAGTGTGATTTCACTTGGTTGAGAAAACAATGGGAGGGGGGACTAAAGCAATGCTCTGCATGTGCTGTTCTCAGGTTTTCTTTATTTAGTTTATTTATTATTTCATTAAGTGCACTTCCATCAGTGTCAGGGCTTGGAGTTGATACTAAAAAGAATTGATTCTTGGAGGTATTGGGAATAGAGAGTTGACTCCAAATTCCTGACTACTACTAGAAGAGCCTTAACAGTTAGTAAAACGGATTAGATTAGGATTTGAGTAATCCTAGTGACTCAAATCTTTTGATTCCTTTCAAAAGACTCACTGATTCATTCAGTTGCTCTTTTGGTAGGTTACATCATTATGCCAGTAGGCCAGAAAAGTGAGTGTATTTGAACACCATGAGTGAATTATTGATTCAGTAATTCACTCCTAATACTCTAAAGATACTCACGTTTTGAACAAATCTGTCAATGACTCAGTAATTTACTCAGAATACATGAACAAAACGTATTCATTTCAGGCTGACCAAATGTTTAAAAATATATACTTCATTTAAATTCACACGCGAATTATTAACATCAGAAAACCGGATTTATTTCATATATTTATCGTGTCTGTGTATCAAGTATTCGCTGAGTTTCAGATCATTTGTGTGATCCATTTCAAAATGAAGTTTACGGAGACAGAGGTGGCAGAGAGCGCATGCTGTTTATTTGATTTATTTTACAAAAGCAAGTTTTATTGTTATTACGTGGGCATACAAGTAAAAGTGGACCCTTTACAGATGTATTGCTCTTATCTGTGTGATCAAAATCAATGGAGTAATTTTAGTTCTTTTAGGGGTTATCAGAAAAAAAATGGCATCAAGCGTGCCAGCGTGTTTGACGACCCCAGAGTAAACATTTCAATTTTATCCTGTTTTATCCTGTCTTTAAGAACTGAAAGAAAGTGAATTATTCGCATAAACAACCCTAACTGATGTTCACCTTGGCTAAACAAACCTGTCCAATGCATTTTAGAAATTGTTCAAATCTGATAGCAGCAGATCTGATCTCCATTTTGACAGCCTTGTTGACAGGACCGAAGGCGTTTGTTCGGCAACAAAAGAGAAGCAGCGATGATCGTTTGATCACCTTATCGGTTGCAATCTAATAGATTATGGGAGGTCATTCTTTCAGACAGAAGGTCAGTCTGTCATCCACCATTCACTTTCTGTCCTTCCTTTTTCCTTGTATCCCATTTTTCCCTCACTCTTTCTCTCATTCTGTCCTCTTTGTGTGCCTGGCACACAGCTTTGACAGACAGGCTGAAAGGTAAAGGCTCATCAGTGTTATCAGCAGGGGACAGAACGACACAGGCGACTATACGACTGTCTGTGCTGCACTGTCTCTGCCTAATCATCCAGACCAACCACACTCACAAACACGAAGCCTTGTGCGGGAAAAGCAGGCCATGAGGGGTCAAGATGGTGTGGGTTTATTTTTGTACTTTGCTAAATAAAACGGCGCTCGTAACAATCAGGCACACTGTTTTAAGGCAGAGGATTTTATTCATAATCTGTTCCAGAGAGACGACTGTTGCATTTGTTCTAATATTACAATCTGCTGTATTCACTGCTTACGTTCCCAACTGGTTTCAAGGTGCACTGAGATCAGCCAACCTAATCGCCATCATATTTCTCTATTTAAATGAGCGACACAGAAAAAAGCATCCCAGAGACCCACTTAGAAGTTGTCAAGAAGGTATTTATCTTTTTTTTTTATATAAAAGATTATGAGTCTCATTTTACTAATGAGCTATTTTTTTATTTCTATCGTTTTCAGTAGAGATATGGAGGTAGTGACGTTTATAAAATGAAAATCTCTGACCAAGTTAGTATGCAAAATCATTTTCAAGGGCTCAAATGGCGGTAGGATATGCTTTGGTTGTTAAAAACATTTATAGTGATAAATTGCATGAATGGCATTCATTACCAAAACCGTTTTGCTTGCCTTTTTGCCAAATAATTTGCCAGGATAGATAGATAGATAGATTGGCAGAATTCCAACTGTGTATTGCGCCAGCAGAGCAACTGCCATTGAGATGGATGAGAATGCTAATAGGATAGTTTTCTCCAGGTATTATAAACCTCCTTGGCACTACTGCATAAATTTGATGAATGTGTGACCTAAAGGTGTTTATTGCACAGCCCCATAATATTGCCATATCAGGATTACACCCCCATAATCCTCCAGTAGACAGGGTGAAATGAAAGTCAGCATTAGTGAACTTAAAGTTAAATGTTTAATTCCAAACTTTAGATTTTTTTGCTTTCTTTCTTTGTGAAGGCTCCAGTGAATACATTATTGTTAATTAGATAGCAGTAATTATCAGCGGTATATCAACTCAGTTGTACAGCTAAAGGTGAAAACAAAATGGCTGGTAGAAGACAGAGTGTTATAATTAAAAAAGAAATGCAGGTGAATAGCATTGATTTTTGTCTGGTACAGAATGCGGCATGATTATGTACACAAAAAGACAGAACATATGAAACTGGGAAACGATGGCTGAATTACATTAGAAGCCTCTCTTTTGCCCTGTTTTTCAGCATTGTTTTATGTCTTTGACAATCATGTTTCAGGTGCACGCGTGGACTCTGTTAAAGCCAGGCGAGTGGATTAACTTCATGCTGTGGTGCTCCAGGTTGACTGCCAAAGCTAAGTCTGCCAGGAACATGAAGGGAGTCATCGCAAAAATACAACTATGTTTTTAATTCCCTCTCCCCTGCTTTGTGTTCCGATTTTCAATGAGAATATAAATGATTCAGTGACCTTGAAAAAAATCATGTCTCTTTATAGAATGATACTTTTAGATTAAGATGTGTGAATGGATAGATGATGGGAGCAAGGGACATTTGATTGGATGATTCAATTCAGATAGGCAAGCTGTTTTAAAAAAGACGAAAAATAAGTTAGCAAAGCAACCGCCAGAACAAGTTTCATCGCTGGATGGCATTTAAATAGTAGCCCTGCTTGATTTTTCAGATGCCCTCAGAGCTAGAGTCGTCACATGAATTATTTAGAGATGGAAACAGAACTGGAAATATGAAGCTGTGATTCATGCAAAAGCTATTTTGTTCTGTTTTGTAAAGAGCATGTTACCCACCAACACAAAAATTTAATTACAAAATGTAATTTCCTTTCTTTCTTTTTTTTGTTTTGTAAAGCAGCCAACCAAAGACATTGCACTGATGACATTTTCCATCAGCTATAGGTTATCAGTCAAACAGTGAGGTTTTTAAAAAGCTTTAACAAAGTAGAGCAAACTGCAGAAGTGTGAGTATAGGTATATATATGTGTGTATATATATATATATATATATATATATATATATATATATATATATATATATATATATATATATATATATATATATATATATATATATTATTTCTGTACTTTGTAGTGCTGGATTTGCTGTTTAGTTTCAGCAGTATAGTTCATAAATTTCCCTTTATTTTTTTTAGCTTGCATATTTTAACTTTCACATTTTTTTGCAACCAAAATCATTCTCTTGAATAAAATATGACCATCTATTGTTTAAACCGAATAGCTCTCCATAGTTTTTTCATGTATAATTTATAATTCTCTCTGTATTATTAGAACCCTAAAATTCTAAAGGAAGTCCAGTTCCTGAGCATTCATGAGTTTTATTTTTGTTACTAAAATGAAGATTAAAAGTTAATATAAGTACCAAACTGCATCAAAATATTAATATTCTAATGGAGACTGGGTAGTCATCACACTTTTTGCTTTTACCAGCAAAAATGTACAAGATAGCTTAAAAAAACAAACATCAAATCTTTTTTATTAACAAATCGTAACAATAACAACCCTTGTGATAAAACCTTGACAGCTTTCCCTGATCATTCTTCAGTACAGTGCATAGTTGGCCTTAGCTTTACTTTGTGCTAGTCTGGTTTTATTATATTCAGTTACATAAACCAACATTTACATCCTCCTCTAGGGAAGAAAAAAAACATGCAGTTTGAATTGTATAGTTGTTGTGTATTGTATAGTTACTGAGATGCGCTCTTTGTGACAACTTCCCTATGTGACCACTAGCTCCGGTCTCCCAATAAACTGTACTTCATACAGTATACATTAAAGTATGAGCTGTAGTCCTACAGGCTGTCTGTTTCAGTCTCCCATTGCTGAGAGATAATAGTGGGCTCTGGAAAGAGATAACCACGTCAGAAGTGAAGGCCTCAAAGTAAGCCTCTGCCTCCAAAAGGACTCTTTGCAGAAGATATTCCTTTTACCTCTGACTCTGTAAATACCTCCTAGTGGTCTCTCTCTCTCTCTGTCCGTTTCTCTCTCTCCCGCTTGCTTTCTCTCCCTCTATCCAGAGAGCAGAATCATCTATCTTTTATTTTCTCACAATGCGTGTCAGGTTTGAGCTAGTCAGAACCTTTCAAGCCAGAAAGTGAGCAGAAAAACGAAAGATGACTTTGAATATGCATTACTCAAATCAAGAGTCTCACGTCTGATGGTTCTCTCCAGATCTTTGTATTTTTGAGTAAGTGATGGTTTTCAGAGAAAAAGTATAGGCCCATGAATTTATAAACAGATGGACTAATAACAGAAAACTGTTGGTTGTCATTATAAAATGCCAAATATGTCATGTGATGATTATGGTGCGAACATGGTCTATCTACGTCTATCTAAGTGTGAAGGAATTTTCACTTGAACAGTAAAGTGATATTGTAGGAGGAAATAACAAATCTTTCTCACCGGAGAGCAGCTCATGAGAAAAGAGGCACATCTGTAAAAGGGTGAAGTAGGGTTTGATGGAGTTTGGCACAACACCAGGCAACTGAGTGGGCCTGTGTGTGTGTGTGTGTGTGTGTGAGAGAGAGAGAGAGAGAGAGAGAGAGAGAGAGAGAGAGAATGAGTTTGCATTTGTGTGACAACAGAGCAGATGGCTGACTAGTTTCCATCCAGAAGTGCTGATGAATATATTCCATAAGCACCACTGTATGGAATCTACAGAATCAGCTTCAGTGAATTTAGTTTAATTGTCTGAGCAATATGATGCTGATTACATTTAAGAGTCTCTAAACAAAGATCTTAGAGCTTTATTTTTATTCAGGGATGTGTTAAATTAATGAATTGTTAGAAAAGTTTCTACTTTTTTGAAAGATCATGTGACACTGAAGACTGGAGTAATGATGATATTGGCTTTATAAATATCTCAGTTTATTTCAGATGAACTTTATTGGCATGACTCTGTGACATCACAATATATTAATATTAAGGAATAATATATATATATATATATATATTTTCTCTCTCTAGTGTGTGTGTGTGTGTGTGTGTGTATATATATATATATATATATATATATATATATATATATATATATATATATATATAAAATGGCTTCAGCTGTGACATTTGGTACATTTGTCGTGTGATACACAAGTACAAAGCTTGATGTTGCTCAGCAACTGTGTGCATGTAAAATAAAGGGGTTGATGGGGGACTAGTTAATCATTAATAATGTCAAAAAAAAGAGTAAACAGACTGTGCTTTGTTGTTTTAGAGGGGTGGCTGGAGGCAAAGAATGGTTCGTGCGTGTTGTAAACATTATTTTTGTTTTTCAGCATGTGGTTCTGCAAGTGGACTTATGCTGGGAGTCAAGTCTGATTTAAGGTCAGAATGAATGGTGGCATTGTTGGCCCTGTAACCCAGTGGTCACGCTAATGGACGATTATAACCACAAGCAAAAGGTGACTGATGTAAGTTCTTTTTCTTTTGTGCTGTAAGTACAGAGGCTTGTGTTTGACTTCAGAAGGACAGAGATGACCCAAAGTATTTCCTTACCATCAGCGTTAATTTGCTATTGCACATGTTGACTTTTGTCAGCATCAAAGTGCTCATTAGCTCACACTCTTTATTTCTGCAGCCGTAGGCGCTTCGTTACAAGCAGATGCAAAAGTAGCATGTATAACAGCAAGTTGTGCTCTATTACCTTCTTAAATGCATAATACTACGTTTCATAACAGTGATTCTGTATGTTTTTACTATTAATATTTGATAGTTATTCAACAAAAATCTTTATGATTTAATTTACAGTAATTACATTTCATTATTTAAGCTTATCTACCACATTAGAAATGAATTAATATCTTTTACAGTACAATACAATTCAGTTAAAAATAAGAAGCTATATTTTTCAAACTGTTATTTTAATAAAAAATGTTATTTATTTATTTGTTTGTTTACTTGTTTGGTAATTATTTAAAGGGGTAGTTGACTGCACGTGCTGTACTGTAAAAACGGTCTTTACAGCGTTACACTTTGTGTAACAGAAATTTGCAAAAATGTTTGTTTTTCAGTCATACTGATGTATTTTTTTGGGAACGGGAAAAATAACCAAGCAGCTAGTCTTTAAATCTACATGAAACAAACTGTCTGTGATTTCCAACTCCAGACTGCTGAATGATCCCAGCATGGCTCCTCAAGTGCACCTGCGATTGCCATGTGAGAGTCAGCGGTTCATCTGCACCTGTTCTCTAGATTACAGCTCGCAGCGGTTGGACATTTCATTTCATGGATGTCACATGCTCATTACACAAGAAGCTAGAAGTATATAAAAACACTGGCTGAATTAGACTTCAGTGTAAATTAAACCCAGCACATGCAGTGTGTATAATGATGTACATTATTAGATGTACATTATTATCAGCAGTTAGAGATGTATGCACAGAGCAGAACCTACTGAACATGCTCTGAATATCGCAGCACTAGGGAATCATGGGCAGAATGAGTAAACTGCTGAGGGCCGAAGGGATGTAACTATCTTATGAGTGTTAATGGTTAGAGCTTGGACTTCTTGTGAATGCTGAAACTCCCGCTGTACAGCCTGAGAGCGCTAGCGCTGTAGACCTGGCTCTTTCTCTCTGAAGTGTGTCAGCTTCTGAGCAGCCACTATTTAACAGGATTATAGACGGGTTTTTAACTTATGGCTATAATCTATAGAACCCTTTCCTGGGGCTGCAAAGTGGTTATGAAGATGATGGTTAGGTGTGGGCACTATACCAATAGACACGATTAACTGGTCCACCCTGAATTTTGGAAATGCTGGGAATTTTTACATTTGAATAATTTCAAATCACATGAGCCAATATTTTATTTACAGTAGAACATAGAAAAATGTTTAAACTGAGAGATTTTAAAATATTATGCTCAATGAGCTCACTTCAAATTCGATGCCTGCTAAAGGTCTCAAAACTGTTGGGACGGGGCATGTTTACCATGGTGTAGCATCTCCTCTTCTTTTCAAAACAGTTTGAGGTTATGATTTTCTGGACTTTTGGTTTTAGAATTTGTTTCCATTCTTACCCTGTATAGGTTTCCTGCTGCTGAATTGTTTGCGCTCATCTTTAACATTTTTTGTTTAATGATGCGCCAAATGTTCTCTATAGGTGAAAGATCCATGATTTCCAACAAGGATGTCAAATTTGGACTCGTCTGACAATAGAACACATTTCCAATTTGAAACAGCCCATTTTAAACAAGCCATGGCCCACAGGACATCACAGCATTTTTTCTAGACCATGTTCACATATGGCTTCCTTTAGTTGGTATCTGCAGTCATTGTGGATTGTGTTAACCGACAGTGGTTTGTGAAAGTATTCCTGGGCCCGTCTAGTAAAAGTCTATGGCCTTGTCTCATATGCACAAACATTTCTCCAGTTTCTCTGAATCCTGTAATGATGTCATGCACTGTAAATGATGACATTTGCGAAACCTTTGCGATTTCATGATGAGGAACGCTGTTTTTAAAGTATTCTACAATCTTTTTACGCACTCTTTCACAGATTGGAGAGCCTCTGCCCATCTTTACTTCTAAGAGGCTCTGCCTCTCTAAGACATTCCATTTATAGCTAATCATGTTATAGACCTGATGTCAGTGAACTTAATTAGTGGCAAGATGTTGCTAGAATTAGATCCCTAGCTGAATCTTTTAAAAAATTCCTGCTTTTTCAGCCCTTTGTTGCCACTGTGCTATCTGTTTTTGCCCTATAGCAGTCATCCAATTTGAAATATGCTCATTTAGTGGATAAAGGTGTACAATTTCTCAGTTACACAGTTGTTGTGTTCTTTCTATTCTGTTGTGAATAAAATATTGGCTTTTGCCTGTGATTTGAATATCTTTTTATTTTCATTTTATTCAAATGTAAAAAACCTAACCAAAAAAAACTCCAAACAACCATTCAGGTTGTAGAAATTTGTCAGCCGGTAGAGATTTTGGACTATGAGCTCTATGCCGGTTACACACTCAAGACACTGCTATGTGGTCACAAAAACATATTTGCAAGCACTTTTAAACATTGCCGTTTAAAACGCAATCAACAGTGAATTTAAACAACCTTTGCAAGAAAATCATTGTATTTGGGGGTCCATGGCTTCCAAACTATTTGCAACCCCTGGTCTAGTGTAGAAGCTGATGAGTTTTAAAGACTTTGTTATTCAGTATTTTGCTGTATTAGGGTTTTTTTTTGTGCAAATGGGTTGCGCTCACACAGGGCAGTGAATTAAAAAATTAGAGCTGCATGAGTAAAGTGATAGAGCGAAGAGGCTTGGATGTTTACAACCACGCAATAAGGAAACAACAAAGGCAGTGGATCAAGAGATGAGAGAACCCACAGTGTGTGGGTGTGGGGTGGGATGGGAAAGACATGGAACAAGACGTAAACACATCTGAGGATTTCTGCTGATGAAGATGAAGTTGTGTTTTATGATGTTGTGAGAGAGATGACACTTTCAGTGTCCAGGAAAATTAATTTTTAAGTGGAGACATTTGCCAGTTTGTAGACCATGTATTAAATCATAAATTTAATAAATGATCTGTGGAGCGTGTGGACAGAAATAAGTATAGCGTTTCACTACTGAAGTTTTTATACTTCTTTTTTATAGCTATTGGACGTTCAAAATGGGAAATTTATTAGAGAAATGGGAAATTAGATCATACAGAACTTTGAAATATTTGTATGTAACCCGTTTGTAACATGCTTTGGTACAAATTTTGTTTTTACAGTGAATACAATGACAACTTTTTCATATATATTTTTTTAAATTAGTAAAAATTAGTACTTGATATAATATTTCAGTGCTTTCTAAATTGCATAAATATAAATATAATGCAGTCACATTGTGTGTCCTAAACTTTGCATCTGAGATTTCCTCTGGTGCACTGGTTCTCACTGTTCTTTTTTGTCAGAGTTGAACCCACTGTGCTCCTCCAGGTCTTGTTACCTGTCCTGTCTCCCAGGTTACGCCTGCATAATTGCTGCTGTTGATTGCAGTTCTGTCTCTTGGTAATTATTTTGCTTTGGTGGCTTACTGTCCCTGAAGGGTTAGGCTAGAGGTGACATCATGTCACTTGCTGTTAAGCCTGTTATGTTTCTCAGGTTGGGTGAAAGGGGAAAAGTGGCAAACCTGTAAAGTCACAGGCCGATGTAATTAAAAGTATTGCTTTGTAGATACGCACAGCTGAGAACAGAACAAGGTTTAAAATTTAATTAAACACTAGATATTTATAGATTAAAGGGAATCAAATTGACAGTAATGGATATTTAAACCATCCTAATATTAAAAATGATTGTAAAATAAATTGTATTTTTAACATTGCAAATTAATGCTACAAAATAGACTTTTTATTAAATATAATATTTATGTACTGTATGAGTTCATAAAGGGGATGAAAGGTACCCATGGTATTTTGACTGTCCATGGTGTATAATAATATTAATATGTAATTTTCTTGATTCACTAAAGTGATTTATTTTTGTTATTTGTGACTGTCAGTCTTATATTTTCTGTTTAATAAAATAAAATTGTATCTATTTTAAAGATCATTTAATACATTTTCTGGACACACCTGAACGCATGAATAACACACCTGCAAGTATCATACACATATTTTGCAAAAGATGCCAGATAATTAAAATATATATAGTTAGTTATTTAACTAGGTAGTTAGTTTTTAGATTTAGGATTTTGTGAGTATTTTGGGGTTTTTTTTGTAATGAACCAAATGTTTATTGCTTATTTAACAAAGATTTTTTAATGACTTTGTTATACTGGAAATAGAGTTAAATACATGATGCCAGATCTTTGTAGAAAACTCTTAAAAACAAAACAAATCTTAGTTTGACTTATTTTATGGTCTTATTTTGACAGTAAACCATACAGTATTTGTATTTTGCATCCCAAGTTTCGAATAATTTTTCTTTCTTTCCCTTCCCAGTGTTTTATTGCATAACAACACGCCAGCAACAGTTCTGATTCAAATTATAAGTTACCAAATAACCACCACGCATCTATGTGTGTAAAACTCAGTGGTGTCCTGCTGCTGATTGAGACCATGCAATTAGCTTCCTACGTAGTGTGGGTGGTTAAATCCAGCCACGCACCCCTCCGTCTGCATCACTCTGATTTTGTGAGAGCTTTTATCAGCTTTATTGCGTGAGTACTATTTCCACGGCCTATCAGCTTGAGCCATATGGGCTTTGTCTTTGTAGCTCTCTCGCTGTCATTTTTACTGTAGGTGTTTTTAGACAGCTAAGTGGGTCTGCAGTGAAAACAATTATATGGAGATGCTCTCTCGCTCGGTGAGCTGTTTTTGGTTCTCTTCCAATAGTCGGCTGAGATATTTGGCTCTCTACCCTTCAAACTAGTTGCCCTCAGAATTCCACTCTCATTGTCTGTGTAAGGTTGCTTTGACTGTCTCGCTTTCAATGGTGTATCGTTACAGTGAGTTATAGTTCCTCTTGGAGCTCAACCGGATGCATTGTCTGGCTGTTATTTACTCCAGTGTGCAGTCATAAACATCATAACTTCTTCCATGTCAACTTGGCTTCACCAAACAGGAGGTCTGTGAAGTCTGAATCGTGCACCGAAGTGTAATAGCTGGGATGACTGAAGCTTTCGTGGCAAGATTTGTGTCTAATAGCTCTACGGAGATTTAGGCAATTTAGAAAAAGAGAAGATTGCCAGTTTTTTTTTTTTTATGTTTAAATGCAAAATGTTTAAATGGTGCGTTAAAACTTATTTAGGTAATTATGTGCTCTCAGGTCAAAAATGACTGGCCTCTTAATAATTGCTTGTAAATCTCTCATTATCACCAAATGTTTACATTTAGCACAGATTTTGTATTTCGATTCTGAAAAGAAATACAAATGTGCAAATGACAAAAAAAAAAATGATTTCAATAAATGTTGATGATATGAGTGACGAGCAGTTTTTAGCTCAGTATTTTTTGTCTTACAGTGAGCACTAACACAGCGGGGAAAAATCATAAATAAGTACAAAAGTATCTACATTTTTGGGAACTTGTGTGAACAAAGTCAGAAGGTTTTATTCCATGCTAATTCAGGGAAAAGAAAATCCTCTCCGACACTACATGAGGGTTATTTTTGTTTTCTTTCTTATTATTCTCATAGGTTGAACAACTAACGTTTTAATGTTGCCCTTATTACCTCGAACTACCTTACTGGGGCTTGAAAGGGGTAGTTGCATTCTGGTATATTTAGGGTCAGAATGCTCTTGGTATTCAAAAATATCAGAATTTGTGTTCTGAAGATAAAAAAAAAGGTTTTATGGGTTTGGAACGAATGTAATTAATGACAGAATTTCCATTTATGGGTGAACTTTTAAAGTCTTAAGTGATTCTTCAGAGTTTTCTGTCATCTTCATGTGACAAAGCCCCTCTGGGCCACATAATTTTGACACCATGATGAACTGACGAGTGTGGAAATCAGAGAGATACTTGAGTCTGATATGAGGGTCCCAGCACAGATGTGAAGATGCGCCTCCAGAACATGGGTGGAATCCTGATTGAAAACTCCGCTGAGCAACACAACAAATCGGTGGTTCTGTAGCTGCTTCTGATTTGATCCCAAAGTTTATATATATATATATATATATATATATATATATATATATATATATATATATATATATATATATATATATATATATATAAATAAAATAAATAAAAGGATAATTCACCTCAGGAGTATATGTTTCCAAAATTTTCTGTGCTAAACATCATTTTATTTTTTGAGGGTATGTACATTGGACTATTTTTGTGCCATTCTACCTTATTTCATTGTATGTACCCTCTGTTGTTATTACTGCATTTTACAGTAACATAGCTCAAATCGATTAGCACAAAATACTATAGGAATTAGGAACTGTGAAACAAGCGTGCCCAGAATGCCATATCCTAATACCTTTCTAACCGTAAACCTACCCTTTTTTTTTTACATGTAGGTCACAAATCAATGCTTGGCGTGATTCATATGTAAAGATTCACGCTAACACGCGAATGCTGCACCGCGTGGAGAGGAGAGGACAGGACAGTCTGCACACAAACTCTGTTCATCTTTGTCAAGGACGATCCATTTAAACGGATGAGCTCAGACAAGTCGGCTGGCTGTTTCCACTCGCCGCGGTTTGCGCCGGAGCTTTTCATTGGCTGATTGTATTATTGTATGCAAATCCGGTCGGGGTTGCAGCCAGTAGGTGAAGGGCTCGCGCTGGTGTGGCTCTCGAGACCCGGAGCGCGAGGTGAAGCCGCTTTCCGCGGAGCTGTCCACTCCACGGGTGCTGAAACGAGGATTTCACGTCAACCGATCAGTTGGAGGGAATGCACAAACTCCGAGGACGCTGTACAGCTTAACCAAAACGGGATTGGATTTACTTCGCGCCAGTTAACAGTGTTGTTCCAAAAGTCATTCTCGTATTTTAAAAAACCCACTCGGAAATACCTTTCTGGATGAGTTGTAGTTGGACAAACAGGTATGTTTTTCTTCTCTGTGATGTACTACACAGCCTGATGTGATTTAAGATCAAACATCGGGTCCGTGGAGCCATTTCAGTGTTATTTAAACGCGTTCACTATATTATCTATGATGGGTTTCGTATTGACGTGCGGTTTTTTTTAAATGGAGAGGCAAGGTGGAAAGCACTTTCGCTGTAGAGTGTGAATAATTTAGCATTTTGTGCAATGACATTCAGCGTAGCTCGCACAACTGCCTGAGCCCGGTAGCCGTGCTTGATGGAGGGTGATGAAGTTAGACGAGCTTTTCCCATCCGCCGTACCGGGGACAAGTTCAGTCGTCGGTCGATCCGATGTATTGTTGCCTCAAACGGTACAGCGACGTTCCTCGAATGAACAAAGTAAACGCTGAGCAAACGCACGGGACCCTGAGCAAAGCTCGTGGCCGTTTAATTTAGCCGCAGGGTACTTAGCAAGTTGTTTTTCTTGGCACGCAAATCCTTGAGTGACACCGCGAGCGCGCGCGGGGATTATAGCTACTCCTGTTTTCCTCGCCCAGATTCAATCTGGTTTGTGTGTATGGCGATCTCTGGTAATTGACGTGGCTGGCTGGAGACGGGCGACAAATTGGTGTCTGTAGTGCAATTATACGGAGCCGTTCGCGTAGGACGTGTTCTTGCGTTCAAAAACAGATCGAAGGAGCGCGAGGCAATGAAAAAGACGCGTTTTAAGTAGTTTAAATGATCGTTAAATCTCACCCCTGCCGTTGACTCGCAATAAAGACGGCTTTTTAACGCATGTGTGCATAAAGTGCGCTGTTAGAAAATAGAGAATTCTGAATACAAGAACGCTTCATATGCGAACAGCTCCAACGCTTTAACCCGTGCAGGTAGTCTCATATATGACCGTGCTGTAATCGATATATGATCATCTTTTATAGTTTCTAATGACCATTAACAGTCAGCAAGAATCCAGATCATTGAATTCATGCACTTTAAGGTATTTCAAGAAACTTTTTTATAAATGAGTTAATGCGGAATCATTGAAGATACAGATTGTTGTTGAGATAAGCACTGAAATTGAATTAGAAGGATACTAATAATAATTTGAGGCAACAAATGATGAATGCGATGTCCATGGGTCGGAAAGATGTATAAATGATGCGTGAATCCCTGTAAGATTATTCCTACCATGTTCACAAGGGCTGCCATTTTACAGATTTATTCTCGAAAATGCCTGTTTTTTAATCTAAACTTCATTTTTTGCATGTGTGGCCATCGATCAATAGTACTTGTCTTCTTCACACTTTCTGTTTGATAGGCTGTAGGCGTTATTTCCAGCTTTTCTATTGTGTTAGGTTTATTACAGCAAGATTAGACAACAAGACCTCAAGAGACAGTAGTGTAGTTGGCGCTTTGTTATTCTTATGAGATTTGAAACCAAGTTTTCACAGTTTAGTCACATCCAAGCTCTCCTGTTTTGTTATTTCTTGTTGGTTTAGCCTTTGCGAGGAAAAACTTTCCTTGAATTGGCAGCCAAGCGTTGACATAGAATCTGCCTTTGTAAGCTGTGTTTGGAGCCAGTGCTTTGTGTGCACTTGACTCAGTAACGAAAGGTATACGAGACTCGAAGTGAACAAATGTGAAAGTTCACATAAAAAAACACACATTAAAAAAAAGAGTAAAAGCACAGAAAGGTGGGTGGAAATGCATCGTACCACCTGCTCAGTGTATGACTGATGAGGCTCATAGTTAATGTATGAGAAACTCAGTGAGGGTCAGCTACTATATGAGCTTCCAAGCTCCTCTGCTCAAGTGAATCTGATGCACATCGAATTCTCCATCAAATGAGTATAGGAGCGGTCCTGGAACTTTTTTTTTTTTCCATAGTGCTCTGTAGCTAAGGATTTATTGAAAGCAAAGACACTACAGGGAACTCATACAGTGCAGAAAATGAGAGGAACAACAAACAATTGCTTCTCCCACACACAGAGACAGACAAACATGCGTTCTCACACATATAGACACAAAAGTAAAGCCTCAGATCTGACAAACACACATTAAAAAGCACTGAATGGGCCATTAAATATGCCTCCGGGTCAAATGGGATTTAAAAAAAAAAAAAGTAAAAAAATCTTTAAGAGGCCTAGCTAGAAAAACTGGAAAAAAGAACACTCGGTGTACTGGGAGCACGTTTTCAGCTATGGAACTTCCTATAACGCGTCATCCTTCCCCTTACAGTAGCTAGTCCTCACCCTGTGTCTTTTGTCCAAGTCTTCACTTTTAGAGTTTCACCCAATTATTGTACATTTTTCAGCAGCAGGTGGAGGAGCTGCTTCAATGCTTTTGGTGTGCACTGATGTGAGAAACGCTGCTCACACTGGAAATAAATAAAGGCACCACATTCATAAGCGTGGTTTAGCACATAAGATGTGAAACTACTTAAAGTGATTATGCTTTTTTTTAATTAAAGGAATAGTTCACTCAGTAATTGAAAATTTGGTGAAAATGTTCTCTCCCATCCAAGATATAAATGAGTTTGTTTCTTTATCGTTTTGGAGAAATTTAGACATGATATCTTTTGCTCGCCGGTGGATCCTCTGCACCGAAAAGGGGGCAGTCAGAAGGAAAATCCGAGCAGTTGATACAAGGTTCACAATAATCCACACATTCATTTCGCAAGATGTTAATAGATGGACTGGAGTAGTGCGGATTACTGGTTGTTTTATCAGCTGTTTGGAGCAAATAATGCTACATTTATCCAAAGCTATTGTGATGAAGAAACAAACTCATCTACAACTTGAATGACTTGATGGCGAGATTGGACTGAGAGGTACATTTTGAGCAAATTTTCGGGAGAAATATCGCTCTAAAACTTTTAAATTCCAACTCATGCCAGTCCTTTGAAAGCAGGCACATTTTTCATTTCGATCATTACTATCCCCTTCATCATCAGCTACATTGTCGGCCTCAGCTGCATCTTCATCTTCATCATCATCGCCATTATTGTCTTCATGCATTTCTCATTTTCCGCCTTCATCACAACTCATGGAATTGTTATTGTGCGTGCATAATAGTAGTCTGAGATTTGCAGTTGTTTACTGCGCTGAAAGGCACTGCACTCACACGATACAAAAAAAATGAAGAGGGGCAATACAAACACTCTAATTGCTTTCAATAATTAATCTCCTCAAACGACTGCCTCGCCTTTGCAGCCTCGACGTGAATAGCATCACCCCGAGATACGCGTTCGAAAAGAACCCGGCATTATTTTCACATAATGTCGCTGAGATGGATGTGCAAGCAAACTTTATTCCCTGTGTCTGTGGATTCCCCTGTCCGTAGATATGTTCATCACAGACCTGAGTGAGTCCTACTGTTGCACTAATGAATCCTGACACTGCTCACAGATTGGACAGGTCAGTGCAATCCTCCGTGACCAGCGAATAACACAGTTCACTGGTCAGCGGACATAGAGCTATCTCATAGACCTGGCTCACAAAAGGCCTTTCTGACTTGCTCTCTGTATCAATCAACCAGCATGAACTTTTGGGTTTAGGGCAACTTTGCTACGTCTGGTAAGTTTAGATTGGAGTTATGGAACCCACTTTAATAACTCATCACCACTATTTCACCATTATTTTGTTTTATTTATTGTTGAGTTCAACCCTGAAATGAACTACAGGAGTCAGTTTATGGGGGTTATATTTTTAGAATTGAAGTCTTTAAGTTTTCCATAGCAAATCTTTATCACACACACACACACACACACACACACACACACACACACACACACACACACACACACACATATATATATATACATAATTTATATGTTTTGTATATTTGGTAAAACTGAAGCAAATACAAAAAATAACAATACTTCTACAGCATTTATTGATTTTAGTTTATGTTAATTTCAGCATTTATTAATGCACTATTAAAATCAGTTGTGTTTGTTAACATTAGTTAATGCACTGTGAACTAACATGAACCAACAAAGAACAACTGTTTTATTAACTAACATTAACAAAGATTAATAAACAGTGTAATAAATGTATTATGTTATTTAATACTTCACTTAAATAATGAACTAAAGTTAACAAATGACACCTCATCGTAAAGTGTTAATTTATATAGCCATGATTTATTCACAATACAGCACTGCCTCTGGTACCTTATTGCTTTTATAAAACAGTTACCACACAATAAAAAAATATTAAAACGTACATTAGAGATTAATTGGCACCGATAGTTGATACCCAGAACTGTTATAAACTGTTATTAAAAACTGATAGTTTTTCCGGTTGCATCCACTGCTGGAGTTGCCTTTAGAGGCAAAATCACTGAAAACACATGCATTTGCTATGAAACAGAGATGACATTTCAGATGCACGTTAAAACACAGAAAACGAAAAGGCACGCATACAGTACACTCCAGTACATGTTTTCCTGTCAACATAAAGTAAACAATTTGTTCACTAGATGCTGCATTGGAGAAAGAACAGCAGTTTGCTGACAGGGCTTGAGAGAGGACGCTAGATGTAGTACCTCAAGCGGTTAAATTAATATGGCAAACATACACGCAAGTGTTTAACGTCATGATTGTTACCATAAATTTGACCTGAGCTTGAGTGCTATTTGTCAGAGCCTGTCATTGAAAAAAGTGACATGCCTCTGCACTGGTGGCAGAAAAATGAAACGGGATTCAAAACACTTGCACATCTGGCAAAGAAGTTCCTCTGCCCCCCACCATCCACTGTTTTTAGTGAAGCTAGATAAGCATTAAATCATTGCGTGATTCATCTCTGTATGAATGAATGAATGTGGGAGCCGTTGACGTTGGGTTTTGTTTACTACATACATATTGTAGCACGCACCGTTTGCTATGATCAGTGTCTGTTGGCTCACTAACTAGGGACATAGGTACATGAACAAAAAATCTCTTGAACTGCACTGCACTTCATAAGCCTTTTACCGTTTCATTTGAATAAATCTATTGTCACACAGAACTGTAAAGCAATTTGCAGCAACCCGCCAAAATAAAAGTTCTGTTCAACCGCAGTACTGCTACTACTAAAATTATTAAAATAATACAAAAAAACTTTCTTCCATGTTTTTATTTGATAGCAAATCCTCTGTGTTTGCTAAAAAAATCCATTTTAAAATCTCTGGTTAATTAATTGGTTATCTGCAAGTGCAGTCCAGCATAATTATCGGTATTGGTAAAAATCGATATCGGGTCAATTCAATTCAATCTGTTCAATTCAAAACAAATATATTACTGAAGTACAGTACTGAAGTTCATTAAATGTTGTTAAATGCTAGTCCCTGAAAGAAACAAACGCAAGAGAACATTCTTCTCATCTAATGGAGCTTAAATAAAAACAGAGAATAGCTTATCATCTGCTGCATTGTTTATTTTTTTAACACCATATATGATATTTTTTCTCCTACAGACATCTGCTTATCTCTCAGCATGTGTTTTTCGTCTTTTAGTTTCAAAACAGACTGATACGCGGCATAACCAGTGGACATATATATTCATACCTGAAATATCTCCGCATGAGAAACGTTTATTAGACGGTGAAGGGCATGATTTCAAAATTAAAGATGAAATATTCAACATAAGGCCAGCAGGGATCACTCCTACTTCATTAAATACATAACAGACATTTAATTTCACTGAAATGTATAATACACTATGCTGTTTTATTGATTGTATATGTTGCTAACAGTGTTTGCTAAGGGTGCTGCTCGGTGATAGACAGAACTGTCGGGTGAAGCGGTCATAGCTGTGTTATATATATATATATATAATTTGTGTATGTATGTGTGTGTATACTGTTTATATATATTAAGAACATGTCTGGTTTTTTTATTAATTTTATTTATTTTTACTGTATTTTTTTTTTCAACATTATATTTATCTGCATACACTGCCCTCCAAAAGTTTGAGAACACCCTAGAAAAGTGGTTTTGGTCAATATTGCTCTTAATTCTTTATCATTTGTGATCATTTTGCACTGATAAGGGACAACACAAACTGCAAAAACATATTTTATTACATAAACAATTTAAACATAGACAATGTTCATCAAAACATCCACCATTAGCAGCTATTACAGCTTTGCATAATCTGCCAGATCTATTTTTGCGTTTGTGCACAGTCAATGTCAACTCAACAACCCATATCTAATCAACTCTCAAATCTTTTGAATACGGCAAATATGTATGGGTGACTTGATTTGCTCTTGATAGGGCAGATATGTTTGACAGGGCGTATTCACTACATACTGGATCAGGCTTTAGGCTTGGGAGAAATTAATTAGATTGTACAACCAACGTTTTGAAGTTGAATAGATTAAAGAACAAAGCCAAGCTTGGAAAAGCGATTTGAACTCACATAGGGAAATTGTGAGGATATTTTCAGCTTGTTCTCAGGCTTGTTCCCAGATTGGTGGGCTGGCTGTCTGATCCTGCTGATGAAGTGTGTGTGTGTGTGTGTGTTTGTGCCCACATTGCTCTAGGTGTGAGCTCTGGAGCATGTCTGCACACAGACAAAAGAGCAGTCTTTGTGAAGGGGGACTGGTTTTTAAACTCTGGCCAATGAGGTCATGTTCTTTTTGACTGCCTTTTTGTGTGTGTTTCTCACTGTGTTTATGTGTGTGTTGTGGTATACACAGATCCTCAGTATGACAGCTTCAGCTGCCTTCCTGAGTGCCGCATTTTAATGGATGCAGGTGCCAGTTTCACATCGTAGCATCTGTCCCGAAACACAGGTACAGCTCTAGAAAGCAGTGTATTTGTTGCATAACGTAACAGAAGCTGCGTCCTGGCTCTCCGCTCTAATCTCACCTCTGCTGCTAGGGTTGCGTATGTGCGTCGCATTTAATAAGTCCAGATTACCCAGGAAAAAAATGCTAAGCAACAACGCCATGACAAACTAAACAAGATGCTGGGGATGCTTCTTTGTCGATCGTGATTTTTTAATGATGCTCACTCAGACTGTGAGTAAAATAAATATTGTTAAAATGCTATATTAATTGCACAAAAAGATTATCATGGAACACAGACGTTTTAAAGCCTAGAAATATGAAGAGCAATATTATTGGTAATGGTATAGTTCATTATGTTATCATTCATATCTTTTATGCTTGTGTTTGTCCTTGCTAGTATAATGAAAATACTTGCAGGAGTAGGAAAGAAAAGATTCTTTTTGAGTTGAATCTTTTCAGTGAACCATTTGTTTTGGTTTAAAAACCTTGACTGATTTAGTTCTCAAGAACTGATTCAATTAGTGAGCCACTTGTAGCTGCAAACCCTAAAAATAAAGGTTTACTTTACTCTTGAAATATTTTGACTTTATTCTTGTATTTCAAAATATTACAACTTTAATCTCTTTATCTTTTTTTTTTTACGTGACACTAAAATGTTGTTGTTTTAACATTATAACCATTACACATCATAACACATTATCCACCGTTTAAAATTCAGTTTTGGAAGTCTGTCACACATGTGTGCATGGAAGAAATGAAGTTATACAGGTTCAGATTGACATGAGAGTGAGTAAATCATAAACGTATTTTTTTTATTTGGTATGAGCTATAACTTTAAGTTCTCATTAGCTGATTTTCAACCGAAATACTAATGAGCTGATGAGTTGAAACAGGTGGGTTAAATGAGGGAGACATGACATCCCCAGAACAGGTTTGTGAACCACTGGTCTAAAGATTAGGCCAATAGTCAATTAGGACATAGGACTGCACATGATTTCTCCTCCTAGTCCAGGGGCTCTCTATACACCAAGTAATCAAAGTTCAGACTTGCGTTCTTGTTAGTTCAGACTTCACACTTTCAACTTGAAAATGTGAACTCTTGGGGATGGGATGACGCAAGTCCAGTAATTTTGCAAACGTTGAATCTACAATCTAGGCTGGTAATGTCAGTCAGCTCGCCTTGGCTAGAGCAATTTCCCTCACTGTATTTACTATAAGATGAAATATAATATGAAACACCACTCCGTTTTCATTTAAACATAGGCTATTAATAGCAGCAGAAATGTAGTTCAGAGAATGTACATGCAATAAAATTAAATTAAATATGATATCAAACAGCACTGCTTCTTTTCATTTTCATAAAGCTATAAATATAGGCTATATATATATATATATATACATACGTGGATATATAATATATATATACCCTTTGGTCAATGAAAGAAAAAGTCACAATGGTCACAGAAATAACTGTTATCTGACAAAAGTAATAATAAATAAAAATTCTATAAATGTTAACCAATGAAAGTCAGACATTGTTTTTCAACCATGCTTCAACAGAATTATTAAAAAAATAAACTCATAAACAGGCATGGACAAAAATGATGGTACCTCTAGAAAACACTGAAAATGTGTGACCAAAGGGACATGTTAATTCAAGGTGTGTCCACTAATTAGCATCACAGGTGTCTACAACCTTGTAATCAGCCATTGGGCCTATATATATGGCTCCAGGTAATCACTGTGTTGTTTGGTGATATGGTGTGTACCACACTCTACATGGACCAGAGGAAGCAAAGGAAAGAGTTGTCTCAAGAGATCAGAAAGAAAATTATAGACAAGCATGTTAAAGGTAAAGGCTATAAGACCATCTCCAAGCAACTAGATGTTCCTGTGACTACAGTTGCACATATTATTCAGAAGTTTAAGATCCATGGGACTGTAGCCAACCTCCTGGACGTGGCCGCAGGAGGAAAATTGATGACAAATCTAAGAGACGGATAATCCGAATGGTAACAAAAGAGCCTAGAAAGACTTCTAAAGAGATTCAAGGTGAACTTCATGCTCAAGGAACATCAGTGTCAGATCGCACCATCCGTCGTTGTTTGAGCCAAAGTGGACTACATGGGAGACGACCAAGGAGGACACCATTGTTGAAAACGAATCATAAAAAGCAAGACTGGAATATGCCAAACTACATGTTGACAAGCCACAAAGCTTCTGGGAGAATGTCCTGTGGACAGATGAGACAAAAATCAAGTTTTTGCCAAGGCACATCAGCTGTATGTTCACAGACGAAAAATGAAGCATATCAAGAAAAGAACACTGTCCCTACTGTGAAACATGGAGGAGGCTCTGTTATGTTCTGGGGCTGCTTTGCTGCGTCTGGCACAGGGTGTCTTGAATCTGTGCAGGGTACAATGAAATCTCAAGACTATCAAGGAATTCTAGAGAGAAATGTACTAGCCAGTGTCAGAAAGCTTGGTCTCAGTCGCAGGTCATGGGTCTTGCAACAGGACAATGACCCAAAACACACCGCTAAAAAACACCCAAGAATGGCTAAGAGGAAAAATTGGACTATTGTAAAGTGGCCTTCTATGAGCCCTGACCTCAATCCTATTGAGCATCTTTGGAAGGAGCTGAAACATGCAGTCTGGAAAAGGCACCCTTCAAACCGGACACAACTGGAGCAGTTTGCTCATGAGGAGTGGGCCAAAATACCTGCTGAGAGGTGCAGAAGTCTCATTGACAGTTACAGGAAGCGTTTGATTGCAGTGATTGCCTCAAAGGTTGCAACAAAATATTAAGTTAGGGGTACCATAATTTTTGTCCAGGTCTGTTTCATGAGTTTATTTTTTTAATAATTCTGTTGAAGCATGGTTGAAAAACAATGTCTGACTTTCATTGGTTAACATTTTATAGAATTTTATTTATTATTACTTTTGTCAGATTAAAGTTATTTCTGTGACCATTGTGAGTTTTTCTTTCATTGACCAAAGGGTACCAACAATTTTGTCCACGTCTGTATATATATATGTGTGTGTGTGTGTGTGTGTGTACATATACATACATACACACACGCACACACACTTCTATATAAACATATAAAGTTATGGAAAATAACTTTGTGCTCAGCCAAAACAAGTAATAGATCCGTGAGAGCAAAAACTGCCTGTTAAATTTAAGAAAAACAAATTCTATCTAATGTTTAACCACTACAGAGACATCAGAGCCAGATGCATATGTCAGAAGGAGTCATATCTGACACAATAACATTTTTAAATTATGTGAATAAGTGGTGGTTGAAATACACAAGTCTCACCCCCCGAAGGTTCTAGACCTTTGCTAGGTCTACTACCTCGCGAGCAGGGACTTTCTTAGGGGCACATTTTCACCCAGAGCTTTATTTAGATCCTGGTTCCCGCTGTGGAAACACACATATAGGCCCCAAAGTCCTTAGTTCCAGAGGAAAGTTTCTGCGGTGGAAACGAGCTTATTGTTTCCATAACGCTACACCCTTCAAGGGAATTTAGTTAAATGTAGGTTAAGATGGATGTTTTTGGGGATGGTCTCAGTCAGAGGATACGGCACTTCAGGGGCAGCGCAAAGCAAGAGGGCTCCCTCAGGCATGACTACTTTACGACGGCTTGGTCCTGTTGTTACGCCTCTCATCTTATTAGATTTCAAAGAGCAAGACCACACATGCTCAAAAAAGAGCAGAACCGTTTAGAGAAATCCTTATGCTCTGCCCAGGGGACTGCCTTACAATCTAGGCTGATTAGCATATTACCCAGCATGCTCCGAGAACTCATGTTAGTGGGTGGGGAGACTGAAAATTGAGTCATTCAAGGTGGGAGAACCCCTATGGGAGTTTTTCCAGAATGCTCATAAGTGTGTTTGCACATTAATCTGCTTTTAGTCCAGCTGAACATTGACTCCAAAAAGGGACAAAATAGTTTTATCAAGAGAAATAGAGATGAGATGTGAGCCCTTGTACTTTATCTGCCTTCAGCAATGTAGCACAGTTGTGATAACACAGCCAAGTCTTCTGCTGAGGATGGTGGCTCAATCGCCTCAATTCTGAATTTGATTTGAAACTTGTTTATCCTCCTGGATATGTACGTCTGTGCTGGATTTCGAGAAAGATTACCTCTAAAGAGTGATTTAGCTCTGAGCTCAATTTCCACGCAAAACTGGAGGGATTTAAGCGTTCGTGTCTCCGCTCAATGTTAGACCCTTTTGAGCTGAACAAGAAAGGAAACAGGAAAACTTACATTAAATTACAGTTTAAGTTCAGGCTTGAAAAACGTTTTTTTTTTTTTTTTTTACCTACAATAGCAGACGCACACAAGTCATTCCGTTTTTGCATACAAGTTGTTCGCTCTCTCTTTCTATCTCGCTTTTTTTCTTTACACATACAGTACATTCACATGAATTAAAACGATTTCTCATTGAAAAAAAATTTATTTCTTTATTTAGCATTTTGGTACTGCATTGGGTCACCACTTACTATCTAAACCACCAATGTAAGATATCTTATAATCAGTATCTTTCAGATGCAAAAAGCTATTTTTATATAAATACCAAATCTCACAAAAATATGTAGCACGCTGCATTTTTATGTACAATAACATAATGTGAATCACAGCTACATGCATGCACACACACACACACACACACACACACAGTTCCACATTCTCAACTTTTGACATTTCTTTATCAGTGACATTTCTTTAATACACAAAAGACTTACTAAGGGATATGCAGTGCAGCGCTGTGTTCAAAGCAGGCAGCAAATCACACGTCTGTGATTACAGTGCTGCATTGGGAGAGATATCTGAATAAAAAGATAACATGTCCATGAAAATGATGAGCAGCAATAAATAATGCCACCTAGTACACATGAACAGAGCAGCGTTTACACAAGTCCTGATCTCTTTTCTCATCTGTGATTGTGTGCTTCTGCCAGCGTGCGTTTATCATCGGTTTCTAGCAGAACTTTAGGTGTAATGAATCAAGGATATTTATCGTCTATGTACCCTGGGCTGGATAAAGCTTACTCTCCTCACACTAATCTGGTTAAAGAAGCAGCACGTGGTTTACCAGTCTGCCTAAACCCTGGTCATGTGATGTTTATCTGGTCACATGATGACCTCTGCATTTCGCAGTTTTTGAAACATTTAACACACTGGTATGGATATGATCTCTCGTTAGTATCTTGAAATAAACTGGGGAAAAAAAGCCTTAAGCCGTTTCAGTTTACACTTCATTACTACTACTGAGGATTGTTTATTATTGATTATCGTAGCTGACAAGAGATGTCGCGAAGAAACAGAATGAACAGATTGAACACTAAAAGCAGAGAACATTTTATTTTTATTTCGAAAATAAATAAAAACAATGCAAAGGCCGATGCGTGGTTTAGACATAGACAGAGAGGAAAGTGCTGCTGCTTTGTTTCTCGACATCCCTTGTTTCGCAGATTTAGTAAAGTAAACTGAAAAATGTATTCAAAATGTTAATTGTGCGTAACTTGGAAGTGTTTTTTTAAACACTTCACATACAAAATGAATGTGTCTGCTGTTGTTGTTCTGTGTTCTCTGGTTAGCATCAAAAATTGGGCATCTGCTTGTAATTTGCGTTATTGCTTGTGTTTCTGGTGTTTTTTTATGAAGGACACTTTTACAGTACTTTTCCGTTCTGACTTAGTAGAAAATAAAAAATGTTCTTGCAGAAACACTTGAGGCTGTTTGAAGAACATAAATCACAGAATGTGTTTATTGGCGTTGTTTCTCGGCTCTTTCCTGTTCAACTGTATGAATAGAAACATGCTGTTTTTTTTATTATAGGAGGTCAGACACTTTGTAAGAGTTTTTAAAGTATCTTATGCTCAACAAGGCTGCACTTAGTTCATAGTGTAAATAACTTAATTAATTAAAATATATTAAAAGTAATGTTTTAAAATCGCACATTGTAAAATAGCTGTTTTGTATATTAATATATTTTAAAATGTTAATTAATTAAACAAAATTAACATTTTCGTTAGACCCTTGCTTTGATTTGCCAAGTTTTGATTTGATTTGTGGCACAAATTAATATATTACTGTCATCAAAATATTTATGACTAGTGATGAAATATTGAAGTTGAAGACTTGATAGCTTTATAAATATATATAGTTTGTATAAATTAACACATTTTTGGTAGTATGTGTAAACAGTCCTTGGAGTGTGAGAGTCTTATATGCACCAGCAGGTTTCAGCTCTGCTTTACAACTTTTATATAAAAAAAAAGCTATATGAGTGCTTTTATGAGCATTCGAGGTGTTCGTAAGCACATTTGAATCCCCTGGCTCACCTGAAGAGCTGAAGTGAAAGATCCCTGGTGTTTTTTGACTTCAAACAGTACACGCCGTCATTCATAGTCTAAAGTCTTATCCAAAACAGGGCTTAGAATCAAGTATTTCATTAAGTATTAATAAAGAGTATTTCAAAATGCTTAGATTTTGTCTTAAAGTGTGCCACTCTTCAATTTTTAAAAAGGCCAAAGCTTAAAGAGATGAAAAACCGTCTATTATTTGCTCAACCTCATGTTCTTCTAAACCTTTTTTACAATTTGGAACTAAAAAAAGAAGATATTATGAAAATGTGTTTATGACTATACAAGGAACATCGCTGAGGTTCAATATGTTAAGACCACTCTGAAGTTTAATATATCTTCTTTTGTGGAAAGTTTCCCTTTAATTGAATAAGAAGTTCTATAAAATATCAACCAGAAATGCTTAGTGGTGGATGAGGGTTTGCAGGCTTTCATTTTGTGAGGTGACATTTAAACACTGACAGAAGTTTAATCATATTGAAACAAAGCTGGAGAGATATATTTTGCATGACCTTTAGGACACTCGTGAGATTTAACAATATTGCGGGCAAACTCTGTCAGTCTTTTTTTTTTTCAACACAAGGCTCTTTACGCAGTCCATTATAATTAGAAGTTCTTCTGACAGTTTACACAATGACAAAAAAGTCACATTGACACAAATGGCCAACATCTGTCACTACCCACAGCGCAACGGTTTGACAGACTGCAAAATATAGGCGAGATTTCACAGGGTTTAGTTAGTGGACCATTTCCAGATTTTAACAGTCACTGTCACTTCTCCCAACACGAGTAAACAGTGACATATCAGAAGCGAGGCTGCTGAAAGATCTAGGTTGTGCTCCTGTACAAAGAAAGTGCAGTGTTTCACTGTTACAATTTGCTGAGAACATAATACAGCGGCTTCCAGGGGTGTAAGAACAATTATGAATATTAATAAGGTAACTGGCTCATGAATATTTATTAGATCGCATGATATTCGTCAGCTAACTGATTTGCTGAAAAGCAAGTAAAAGGATGCCAATTCAAAACATGCTTTAATACAAAAGCAGGTGACAGAGGTTTCGGCTTTCCTTTAAATCGCAGATCGTAATTAGGTCCAAAAATAACATCGGTATGAGCATAACCGACTAAAGAATAAAAACAAAGTAAAAAAAGAAAGGCTTTTTTTTTTTTTTTTTTTATCTGACCCTTTGTGCAGGCGTTGTTTAGTTTGATTTTGAAACTGCAATTTCAGCTGAATACATATTTGCATAAATAACACATAAAGGATTTTTTACTTCTTCCCTAAAGCAAACAGCTGTATGTACAATGCAGTAAGTGGTAATAGAAATTTGTATTATTGTTGTAGCTGCCAGCCATGAAACTCAGTAACCAGACCTCTGGGACGGCTGCACAGATTTAAACGAACAATGAAATAGGTCTGTTCTGTATCACTTGAACTTGTGTCTGAACCGTCTTTTTGTTTCATGCAGCATATAATCCAAATATTTATGCATGTTTTGCAACCCTGCATGTTTTAGTCACAATTCACAGTTCAATTAGTCAGAGCTTTTTCTCGCACGGGAGAAGAACAAATAATAGATAGATGCCTGCTTTCCTAAATGCACATGGCTTGGTGTGGATGTGAATCGTTGTCAGGCGATTAGATGCGTTTAAATGCTGAATGGCCAACATGACATATGTGGTCATCACCTGCAGAAGGACCTTCCTTCCGGAGGTGACAGTGATGTTGTTGGTCAAGATGTAGGCCAGCTGTTTTAGCCCCCTGAGGAAGTGGAGATTTGGTCTAATGCCTTCTCTACAGAGGAAGAGGGGTTTTTATGTTATAAGAGTTGACGTTTGTGTCTTTTCACATCCGCCTGATGGAAATGTGATTGAAATCTGTGTGGGATGCGTACTATGCAGTCCACTTTGAATCCTGGGCAAGAAATCTTTTGTTTTCACTTTTTGTTGAGCCACTTTGGAAATTTGGCGAGCTTGATAATCTGGTATAGTTAATGTTTTTTGGATTTAATGTGTTTTAGAGTTTATTGCAGGGGCCAGCATAAATTGTAACTACAAATAATAGAAATATCGGCAATGCCAGTGTTGTCAACAAAGTATTATCTCTAACTCTAGTTTGATGTAATTTCATTTCATTTTCATTGTATTTTATGTTTTTTAAATTTTTATTTTATTTTTTTACTACTTTTCTGTACTGTGTGTGTCCACACAAACTTTTCAGTGCCATTATTACCAGTGCTGCGTTATGTATGTAGTTTTATTATACATTGTTTTTACACTTATTTTCTTATGCTTTGGTAAAATGCAGTTTGTTATCTGCACTAAATTGTAACTACAAACACTACAATGATTTTTTTTTCTGTAAAAATAGCATTTGTTGCCTTTCATTTGCTCTATATACTGTCATCTTTGTAGTTGATAAGCCAGATTAGAGACTTTGGCAAAATTAATATTCTAATATGTTTATATATGAATGAATAAATAAATCATAACTACAGCCATGAACTTCTAGTATGTTTTGGATGACCAATAATTAAGTAGACTTTATTGTAGAAGGCAGCATAAATCGTAACTGCAAAAACTATACTCTCTGCCAATGCCAGAGTTGCCAACACAGCATTATTACTCTAGTCTGCCAGAGCATGGGGGTGTACCGAGAGACGGAAATAGAGAATGGTTCAGAAGATCATGCTCTGAATACATGGCAGCACTGATAAGTAAACAATCACTACTGCTACGACTGTGGGCAAGTACAGTACAGTTTAGATCCAATAGAAGGCACTCGTATTGCCCTGCCTGCTGGGAGACTGTCACATGATGATCTATTGTGAACATTGTGAGTGATAGACATCCCTCATTTGAAAGTCAATGCCAAGACACTTGGCATAGATGTGATGTAGACGATTTATGGCCACCTGATAAAGTTATGATGACTGTCCCTATAGGTGGTTGCACAGCGTTCAATCTTCCTTCTTCATGCGCTCTCTCTTTGGCATACAGACAGCATGAAATATGACAGTCATGCATGCCGAGATTGAAATAAAAGCACAGATGGGTAGCGCAGGTTTGCATCAAGAGTGCTTGCTCATTTCTTGGGCCAGTCATGCGGTCTTTGACCAGCTCAATGAAAGGAAGCTGAATTGCTTTGTTCTGAAATCCAATGCTGTGTCATTCTAAACTATTGTTTCCATTCTAAAGTCCTGAACTCCTGCAGAACATCACTCTCACACAACGATTATCCTGGGGCCTCTGGTGAAGGGGGCCTTGTTATATATTGTATGTTTATGAATTATGTTTATTGCTTCATTGCTTTCTCTGACAGAACCACTCAAGGGACGGTTTTTGCATTTAAATACTGCAAAAGTAGCACTTTTTTAGTGTTTTGTCAAACTAATTGAAAATATATATTTTTTTGTTTTGTTTTTTATTTATTGATATTTATTTATTTTAATTCGTTTTGTGTTTAATAGTTTTTTAATCCATTTTTGCATTTATTGATTTATTTTATTTCATTTTTTCATGATTATTATTGTTTGTTAACCTTCTTACCAGTTTATTTATTTATTTATTTTAGAGCTTTCAAATGATTCATCACGATTAATTGAATCCACAATTTAATAAAAATAAAGAAATGTAATAAATATATATAGATATATTTAATATACTTATGTATAACATACAAACATAGAATACAAACATAGAAATGTATTTACATATAAATATATGTTTCTTTATTTATTTGTAGGATTGTTTGTTTTTTGGGTTGCTCTCCAAACCCCAGTTTGAAAACTACTTATAAAGGGGATGAAAAAGTCTCATATCAGAACTGAATCTAAATGCTACCTTGATATGAATGCCTGACTTAAAAAGAACTGCAATCTAATGCTTTCACCGTCAGCACGGTAATATATTGATCCCTTTTCTTAGCTTTATCTTTATTTCCTCATGGTGCTCATTATTCCTTAATTGATTCAAAGTAGATTTAATCTTGCCATTGAGTGTGGGCTTCTTATTGAAAGCATTAGTTTAAACCCACAGTAGATCGGCATCCTCCTTTGTCTGCTCTAATTAGCTCAGCTGTGATGCATTGTTTGTTTCAAAAGGCTTTAAATGCTCCGCTTGACTTAACCTACACGGGCTGTTGTTTATTTGTGTATTCACCTCTTTTATTTTATTACAGGAGGGTAATGAGAGGCTCCAGGAGATGGTGGGCAGCTGTCCTGCTCTGGGGGGCGGCGCTGATTGCAGAGGCACGTCCCGGGAAAGAGGGATTTACCCCGATGGCGTATCGACCTCTCGTCAGATTCCGTCACAAGGTATCGATCTTTCCGATTTCGTGAGCCATCGCTTTACAAGAGTAGACTCTGTGTGGTCGGTTACGATGCTAATTACTATGGAAATCCGCATCGCATTGAACGTTTCTGGTTTGATTATTGTCACAGGACGATTCATTACTCTTCTTCCGCTCGTGAGCCGAATATCAGAGATGCGCAATAATATTTCGATTAAAAACTGTTGGATCTTTGGCTGTGGACATTGCAGGCGAAAACTCCTGCTGCGCTGACATCATGATGAAACAGCTCAGCGTGATTGTGTAATTGAATGTTTATTGACTGGCCGTTGCAGTGAGCTTTGTGGACACACACAGTCAGATAGCAGCAATTGAGGCGTAATGCAGCTCTAACAAGCTCCACTGCTTCTATCTCATCTTTTTCCTTCATCATCTCCACGAGCGAAGGTTCATATTATGTAACAGATCAATTAAACTCTGTGAGGGAGGGAGGCCACTGACTGACACAACGGGGACCCATGGGAACGCTTTCCTTTTATATATACGAATAAACAGCCGAGCAGGTGTCACAAAATCTTTTATACATTTCAATTTTTCGTACCTGGTTTCATGACAAAAACGATCCTGTGGGAACTTTTTTTCACAAGATGCAAAATACGTTCCAATAAGTACATATCACAGCGGTTTCCAACAAAAATAAACATTAGAGCGGGTAAAAAAAGCACTTCGCTGTCGTACACAGTTATGATTATATGTTTCACTTCCTCGTTGTAACAAGTTTGCTCGGTACCTCAGCCGGCACAGAATTGGACTCGGATGTGGAATCCGTCACGGAGCATTAGAGTTAATGGAAATTGTGGAAATTTTTACTGGAAATTGCAAGTCAGAACTGTGGTGACACATAAAAGCCAAATTCGTATAAAACATACAATACATACATTCATCTGTTTTGGGGAAATATGTCACAAAATGTACATCTTGCGTAAAAGTTCCCACAGGTACATTTTCGTCATGATATCAGGTTGTATAACATTCTTGCATTCTCTTGCAATAAACCTGCAGCTCATAAATAGTACTTTTATTTATTTATTTTTCTGTTGGTCTGTCCAAAGGGACAAGCACTTTGATAAAACAAAACTTCTGTATTCTCCTCGTGTGTTGTTACCTAGCTACAGTAAATGGCTGCCATTAGGGAATTACTGTTGGAGGTGACGCAATCACACCACCGTCCAGACCCACAGAAACAGTGTGGAAAGAAGCAAGCAATTCAACCAAATGTGAAACAGCCTGAGAAGAAAAGCGCACGCTGACTTTTTGAAATGTCTGAACTGTTATCATTTCAGACAGTTAGGATTGTCATGCTATCAAAATATTCCACTTATGCTTGCTGTTTGGTGTTAATTATTAGATCATTAGAATTTGACAGATGGCATAGACAGATACGCAGTGTTTTATAGATGATGGTGTTCCTATGATTTTTTTTATTATTATTTCTTGTGTGTGACTGATACTAGAGCGTCAATAGCATCATGTCAGCTAGTTAAATGAATTTGTCTTATGTGCAGTGCCATTTAGGTCTGATTTATTTACTGTGACATTTAGAAAATATTTGGAAACCTTTCATATTAGCAATGGAAAAAAAAGAGAGTCTATTATTAATATTATTATTAATGTAATCTGTTTTGCCATCTGAAAAAGAACGGGTTTATAAATAGTTCCAATATTGTAATATTTTTATTGTTCTAATGTTTTATTTTTATTCTTAAACATTAAGCGTAGACAACTCTAAAAACAATGGAGCTCAAGTCTTAATGTGACCCGGTAAAACAAGTAGCAAATCACTACTACCGTTGTGGTTACAAATGTGGTTGAAGTGCACAGTTAACCTAACGACTCTGTCATTAATTCTCTGAAGGTAACCTTGAACATCCCACTTCGTTCAAGTATCGGGGTTGTTTGCTAATGCTCACAACCCTCTCATGTAGACATTCATTTAATAAAGCTGAAAATTATGAATGAAGATGCCCTTTGCTCTTTTCTCACTGTATGAAATGCTAATGCTGTCACAGAAGGTCTAAATAGTCGAAATGCACACTGTGCGAAAACGCAGTTACCAAATTTCCTGCAATAACTTCCTTATCAGACCACAATGTGTGAAAAATCCATTAAGTGCAAAGCACAAACAACCTCCAGTCTTAGATAAGAATGCATTTGATGGCACATGCCAGAAGCAATTATATTTCTTCTAATTATTATAATGCTGACTTGTCATATTATATATGAATCCTTTATCAAAGGTCATATTGAGTCAATGTGTGCTGTCATCCCAGAGTTTTCCAGCAATGTGAATCCATAAAGATGACTGGCAACGGATGTAACATGCCTGCGTTTCAAATGGGGGAGGTGTGTTGGGCGAGGACTGCGGGCTTGAGCCTGTTTTTCTGGCACGGGCACAGAGATAAGCAGTGACCCCATTAGCTTTCCCTCAACTCGGCCTGCTTCAATCATCATGAGTAATTCAGCTTATAGTATGAAGCTTTGTCCTGCTCTGCAAAAGCCAATCTCCTCTCAAAGCCAAAGGTTTAATTCACCGTAGGCCCACCCTTCCTCTACCTCCACTCAGATTATGGCCCAAATTTCGCTCCGCCCCACGTTTGGACCAATCAAAAAACTAGATGTTTGAGTGACAGATGGTGAACTTGTAAGATAAAGCAAGGGGGCGGGGTCTTAAAGGATCTTATTATAGCTGCGATTTCATTTCTGTAGTTCAGTTGCGTAATTGATGTACAATTGATTCCAGGAAGATAATCTATTCACCGTGCCTCAAAAGTCTTCAGAGCAGAATGAATGAGCTGTTACTCTGAACTAAATGCTCTCTCAGCTTTTGCAGGAATGTGAGTTTAAGATAACATGAATGAATAAAAGTGCAGAGCAATTACACTCTTTTCTCGGTATGCTGAATGAAAGAATAACCTCTGTATACATTGGTTTTTTTAAATAAGACCTGCAAGGTCTGGTAAGGAAAAGAGAAAATGTGGAGATAAATGTTGGTGACACAGGCACCATTCCGATACAAAAAGCTAAAAGTAATGCATTGGAAAGGCGCTGTGGTGGAACTGTCTCTGACGCTGGAACAGGAAAGGGAGGGGCTTGCAGAAAGTTTGTTTTCATTTTGGACAGATTGGACAAATGGCTTTGGAAAACAAAGAGAGAAAGCCTGTTATTTGCTGCTTCATGGTAATCACTCAGAATTAAAATCTCACCAATTATCTGTCTTCTAGATATTTAGCCGTTAACCGTTTGTCCTCAAAGACACTCTGATTCTTGAACTATTTTGAAGCAATATATATTAGTTAGTGGCAGCGTGTAACACTTTACATACACATCAACTTTTTTTTTGGCCAATAGCAACTTGGAAATTCTCATCTCATGTTAAAAAAATGTCATGAGTAAACGATGACCAAGTTTTCTTTTTTGGGTCGGCTATTACTTTGGAGTTTCTGGCTTAGAATTTTGTTACGCTTTTTGTTTTATTATTTTTCATTCTATGACACAGTTGTATTTCTTCCTTAGAGGCAAAACGACAGCTAACATTAACATTTCCCATTCGTCTCTTTAATGGTGGAATACAGCATCCTTTAACCTTTAGAAATAGACTCTTTGAGAGACTGCCGCACTCTGGCTGGTCTGAATGAATGAATCATTTAACTCGTACTGACAAATATTCCAGGCACCAACATTTTGAAAGAATATTTAGACTTTGCTATGGCAGTATGGCATAGGAATTATGTATATCATACTTTTAACGAAAGAAAGGAGCAGCAGTCATTTAAAATAACAATGTCATTTTCTCTAGAAGTAAAACAGCAATCAGATGTATTTGGAGTGTGTAAGCCATCCAATATCCAGTATGTGGATGTCTGTGGCCAGGACTCTATTGATATACTTTATTGTGAAT
Organism: Puntigrus tetrazona; assembly: GCF_018831695.1. Classification (NCBI taxonomy): domain Eukaryota; kingdom Metazoa; phylum Chordata; class Actinopteri; order Cypriniformes; family Cyprinidae; genus Puntigrus; species Puntigrus tetrazona. Next base: position 14,064,091 of record NC_056712.1, read on the forward strand.
GTATTGTAAGCATTGTTTTTCTCTTTGTTCTTGTTCCAGCAGGATGGGATCTCAGAGAGCTTACGCATTAAAGGTATTTATATTATTTACTTCTCTCTCATTTCCTTTTACACACACACATATTCATTAGCAAAAAAGTCCAATCAAAGTCTTACTGGGACCTGTTACAGAAGTGCTTAGGACATAGCATTGTGGTATTTAATTTCTTTTAGAGGATTTTTGAATTGAGAATATTAGTTATTGGATGAATTCAGAATGTATGAGGCACAATGAACACATGCAGGGTTTCTCTTTTCTACACTGGCTTTCATATTTCTGGATTTATGCAAGATTGAGGAAGTACTGCGATTTTGTGGCTATTTTGAACTAGAGATTGTGTATTACTTTATGCTAAGCAAAAAAAAATGTATCATTGGACTGTTCCTTATACAAAAATATTACTCTTATTTAATGAAATAATATTTTTTCTCGCCTGGGATGCCAAGCGACTGCCACTGGTGCCCTTGAACAAAAAATGGTGCACGGTGGTAGTATTCGAATTGAATGCATGTTTATTTTTGTGGAGCAATATGGGGACTCAAGCAGGCCGTATATAGCCACATTAATTATCATGCTAGCAAACCGTCTGTGGTTTAAGGTGTAAATCACATGTTGGCTACTGCCCAAAAGTCATCTGTAATTAAGATGGCACAAGAGTTAGCCAGATGATGCCAAGAACCTACAGAGAGCGCTGAGATGTGAAAAATCCATCTCGCTACTCAGACTCCGTGTGAGGTGAAATCTCACCATAAATTTTTATCTCAGGTCAGCTCAAAGGTGCTTGTGTTAGCAGCTCCTTTGGCTACAGGTAATATAATCAGACTTTAATAGAGAAGCAGACTGTATTACTTCAGAAGGTCAAAGCTGAGCTGGCATTGTGATAAAAGACAGGATCTCACTTTTCTACAACTGTTCAATTAAATGGATGCTCTCTGTCTTTGTCTTCTCCCGCTTTTAACATGAAATCTAATTGCCGTCATTTATTTTCTTAATGCATGTTTTTGATAGCATTAATCTCTTCTTGTTATTAAAAATGTTCTTCAAGTCTATTTTCCTCTAAAACAACATTAGGCCGCTGTTGGATGATGATGGCCTACAGCCTAATAGACAATTAGTCAGTGCTTTAGCATCTCACATTGTTCATCCAAAAGGTTTAGATGCAGAAAATCAAGCCCAGCGTCCTATTTTTTGTACGTAACTTAAGTAAAATAGATTGCAACCAAGAATGCACATGTTTATGCTTACTACACTGTCCAAAATTTATTTTCAAAGTTGTAAATTCAAGAAAGATTATTGAAGTATGTTTTCCAACATCAGTCTTAATATTTTTTAAATATTGTGTTACTTGCCACGTTTAATTTATTTGTCAGTTTTAACAGAAGTTTCTGAATTTGCTAGAATTTTTAAAGTAAAATTGTAAATTATGCACCACATTTTTTATTGGTATAAATACATTTTGGACACATTCAGAATCTTCACAATCCAAACCAAAAGGGATTTTCATAATCCTAAAAAAAAATGCACAAAATAATCTTTTCTTTTTTTCGTACTACCCAATTAAGAAAAGCAGTATGGAAATGCTTGGGCGCCTTGTTCCACACTCTACTTAAGATTCTGTCTGTAAATTATTTTTTGAAGGGCTGTTTCAATTATTTATTAATCATTTTAATTATTCAGTCTAATTACTCCATGTTTAAGTGGATTAAATTCTGACTTAGGTATATTACCTTAATGGAGGTTTTGGAAGATTCCTCCTGCGACTGCCTGAAAGGCATTTGATGCAGCTGATTCATTTCTTTTGATGAAGCTCATCTATATAATAATTATTTCACCTTTTGAAGTACATTAAGCCTTTGTGGTGAAGTCATTTAGTGCATTCAAGAAAAAAAACGTTCAGCTTAATTTGTGACATGGCAGATGTTGCCTGCTTTGTAAATTCAAAGTGCAGACTACAGCACATGAAATACAGTTGGAAAGAATATGAAACCAACTGAAATTGGCTGTCGGAATTTGGAAAAGAGAAAAACTAAGACAGCATGCACAAGTGCATAGCAGAATGCCCTGTAATTGGAATCTTAAATAAAGTGGCTGGCATATTCACAGTTCCACTGTGCAGTTGAACACAAAATATCTTACTACTGAGGGTGAAATCACATCTTTTTGGGTTGAAGAATAGCTTTTGTATAATGGTATGAAAATTGGAGGTAATGTATTCGGACCACCAGCCACTCTACACTATTTCTCATGCCCAGCTCTCATAGCATGCAGGCAAGTTCTATACTTTTCACACAAAAGCTTTCAAAGGCAAAAGCTTTCCAGAGTTTAAAAAAAAAAAAAACGAACATGACGGGGTTTGCCCATTGAGATCTTAACATGCCCAAAAGCAGGCCCAGTCCCCCGATTCTAGCTTTCTTTATATTGTCTCAACTTTGTCATTATGATTCAATTTAATAATGTGCACACAGGGATGCCTCTTTGGCCTGCAGTTGATGAAACATTTTGAAATGCTAAAGGCTTTAGCTCTAAATTGTATGTTAATCCTGAAATCTCTTTAGCGTCTTTGGGATTCCTTTTCACTTTTTGAAAGGGAACATTGCATTGTGCCTGGTGAGAATAGAGAGTGTTGTTAGACTTAGTGCCTGGCTGCAGTAATTTTACTCGAAAGATTTACTTTTGGGCAACTGCCCACTATTCGACTAGCTACTAAACAACCCCTGTGCGAATTTAAGTGAATTTTAAAATGTAGATTTTGTTAAATGCTGTATTGTTTAGTAAGCTTTAAGAAAATAGAAAAGGTGTTATGTAATCGGATGCTTGATGGAAGATGCAGTAATATGCTAAGCTAAGTACGAGTTAAACTCAATCAACAGCATTTCTGTTAGACCACTAGTGTCAAAGGTGATTGCAATTTTGGATTGGCAGTAAGCTTCAATTTTGGTCAAAAACTGCCTGCCCATTAATGCAACCTGTCACGAATGAGCTGGGAGAGCGGGAGAACAGAACCAAATGTAGATATAATTAATGTTGTAGTGCAACTACATTGTTCAAGATAAGTCTGATAGTCTGATTTGGGAAGATGAGAAAAAGCAGAAAGCCATGTCCTGGCTGTCATGAAAGGAGGAGCTGGGGATGAAGGAGGTTAATTTGTTCCCAGGAAAGCTATAAAGCTGATGAATAATTCTGAATAGACCTTACATAGGAGTGCCATGATAGGCATATATTTGTGGATCAGCTGAGAGTCAACTGATACAACCTTGACACCAACTGCTATATTGAAAACGTTTGCATTACATTATTTATTTATTTAACGAAATATGCTATTTACCTTGTGAGACATGGGCTGTGATTGATCTTCTAAAATAATTATTTCTCAATTATGCACAAACGCCAGTTTGTTCCATCTTCATTTTCACATATTTTAATATTTTACAGTTAACTATACATCAAACATTTTTTTAAATGAAGGGCTGTAAAAGGATACGACTAATACGTGACTAATTTGAAGATTTGTTTTATCTGAAAATGAATGCACAAGAAATTGTAAAAATGCATGCACTGATTATAGACATAATTATTATAAAATAGATCTTTCACAAAACAGATAAATATAATAATAAAAAAAGCAGGTAATGCAAACACAAAATTTCATCCCACATTGTAACCTCACTTTTTTGCTTCTTTCAAAAAAACTGAAATTACAAAAAAATTACATTTTGCGTTGGTTAATCTGCATTAAAGCACAAATGCTGTTAAAAACTGCAGACAGTGGGGTAAAAGTCTGAGCACTACTACTTCTAAAATTGGTCTTTGACCATTAAGACCTTTAATTTAATTTCAGGATAGGCACTCAACCCAGTAGGAAAAGTTAATATAGAATTTCATGAATATTCATAAGCAGAAAAGCCAGTGAAGCGGGGGGTGTCTAATATCAACAACGGGATTTGCACATGGAAAGTAATGAATCTAAAAAAACTCATAAGGGAGATGAACGCTTCTGATGTTTCTCTTAACAGATGTTGTCTCGGCGACACTGAGAGAACAACCCGACACCTCTTTTCACATGCCGAGAGTGTTTTTAAAAGCCCCACTTTACCAGTTCTTACAACCCGTCTACATCCATTACCATAATGCTAATAAGTTATTTAATGCTTATTTAGCATTCAGCTAAAAACGCAAGTAAAGCCCCTGGAAAGTATAAATAAGATTATTTCAAACAAAGTGGAAATAGATTTTTTGGGAGTCTTCCATTTTATCCTCAAAAACCACAGTGAGGTTTAGCAAGCGCCAACATTTTTTATCTCATTTCTCTATTGTTGCAGTTCTGGTGCATCTGTCCAGGACTGAATTTTGCCAGCTCAGTAAAGTAAACTGCGGTGGTGGCATACTATAAAAATAGATAAAAAGATGAATGACAGACTATATGAATAAATAGGGTGATGGGTGATATTTGTCGCTTTAGCTTTAGGCCTAATGAGGAGAGTGGTGTGTTATGGTCGCTGAAAATGCACAAATATCTAAACTTTTTTTGTTGTTCTTCTCTTGTAGTAACAGATGCTTGTTGATGTTATTGTATCTCTTGCTAAGCCTTTCACTTCGTCACTCCTTTACCCTCTTTGTTTGTTACCCCTTTTTCCTGTTAAGAAGCCACATGGACTCCAGACCCTGTGTCTGCCTTCTGCCCACATTGGCGGTTTCTAAGGCAACATTTTAACTGCAATGGAGCATCAAGTGACTAATTTGGAACACTCTACATAGACGGCAACTCAGATAACGCAAAAAGCACACGAAAGACTATTGATTTCAATAGAATTTTTTTTAGCTTTGCTAAAAACAAAGTATCCTCAATATTGGGTAAAATAGTCATTTTGTAATAATTAAATGTATTTGTTTTTTGTTAGTTTTTTACACAGTTCATTCTCATAGACCCCCTACACTTCCTTTGTGGTCCCTGCTCTTTTGAAATGCCCTGAAGGACAGTGATGCATATGGTGATAGTTGTATTGCTTAATGGCACAGAAATGGCTTAATGCTATATGAATTAGAAGAGGGAGGTTTCTGCAGGGTGTACAATTACTGAAGCGTGGTGCTGCCTCATAAATAGTGTAACTCAGCGGGACTTAATGACAGCTGCATTTTAATGGGGTTTAACTCCCCTCACTGTACAGATCTTAAGGATTCCCCTCCTGAGCTTCAATTGATCTTGTAACCAATGACTTTGCCACTGTGCTGCTTCCTATTGAACGCCGTAGCTACTGCTTTATGGGAAGAAGTCTATAACTGCGTCTGCATCTGGCTAGTCATTAGTTTTAGGGTGCCTGCACGCTTATGCTCAGTTTGTGATTTTTTCACAAGTTCAGGCAAAAGTCCATCGAACTTAATATGCGTTTAAGATCTGTATAGCTGCTTAGTAGAACAGCTTTTTTTTCATAGCAAATCTTCTGAGACTGATTGAAGATAAACAATGTTGCCATCTAATGGTCGTTCGTTTGCTCACTGGTGGATCTAGATATTAATATGGAAGGTAGAGAAGAAGAAAAAGCGGTCTCCAACTGTAAATAGGAAATCAGATTGTCCTTGGTCCTTTGAAGTGAATACTGTACTATGAATGGATCTTGCTGTAGCTTTCTATAAAAGAAGACAAATTACTGAAACTAAGTTAATTTATTTTATATATTGGGTAATGAAGAGTGTATTTTGTATAAGAATTTGTGTAAAGTACACATAAATCATGTATGTATTATTTATTTTACATTTTATGTATTTATTTAGTAACATACAAATTATAAGGGTGAGTATATTATGCAGTCTCTTATTAGATAAAAAGAAAGCATTTCTGCTGTGTTCATACTTTCACGTATACATAGAAACATTCACAATATTGAGGTTGAGTTTGACTCAATCTAAAAGGATGAAAAAGAAATGAAAATTCAGCAATTGTTCCTTTGTGAAGCCTATTCTCTTAGAGACGCAGAATGCTGCTTGCATTGGGCAAATGTGATTAAAGTCTTCTACAAGGAAACATTATTGAATTCTTAATTTCTACATAAAAAGCTTCCTGTTCAATTGCTGGAACATACCAGCATTATGACGTAAGATAGAACATTTTTAACTTTAAATCTTTTACTCTCTAAAGTAAATAATTTAAAAGCTCAAGAGAACTTTAAAAAAAAAGTGAAATTCTTTACTTGGAGCAGTTTCAGCAGTTTATTGACTGGCTTCAGTAAAAGAAATTACTCCCCATTGATTTTTGAGCGTAGAACTGTGAATATTTTCTAGCGAATTCAGTAGAGCATCATATATTATTAGTAAAAAAAATTATTACATTTATAAAAACATCTCCTTGAACAGAGCTTTCAAATAAGCTGACTTAAAGGACTATAAATAGTATTTGTGAACTTTAGGGATCATTTTTTCCCAAAAATGTAAATTCCTGAAGTTATTTTAAACCTGTATAAATGTATTTCTTATGTGGAACACAGATATTTAGAACAATGTGGGTAATGGTCCCTATTGACATCCATAGTATTATTTTAATTTATTTTTTTATTTATTTTTTTTTCACTGTAGAAGCCAACAGGGGCCATCAACTGTTTAGTTAGAAACACTTAAAGCTGAGTGAATGATGGGAGAATTCAAATTTCTGAGGAGAAAAAAAACCTTTAGGGGTCAGATTTTTAGGGTCAAACTTTGAAACGCATCATGGAATTATATTTGCATTTATTACAAAAAAAATTGGAATAAGTGAATCATGCATGCACTACCACTCTTCCTGTGTTTATTGTCCGACTTCTCGTTGCAGTGTTTTGATGGTGTTGGGTAGTTGCTCTCGTTCCATTCGGCGGATTTATTAGAGCTGATCTGTGTCAGGTAATAAAGGAAAATAAAATAATAAATGAGAAATAATGCCACAACTGATTCAAACTGACGCGTCTCGGAGGAAGCAGATCGCAGATCATTATGCCTGAGATGCTGCAGCGTCTCGCTTTAATTTAGCCAGTGCTGGGATGTGAATTGTTGTGCTTAGTGATTGTACAGCAGCATGTTTAATGAATAAAAACCCGGGAGCACATCAAACTTTGTGTTTTCCGCCTCTCTCATAGCAAAGCTTTCTATAAATACGGCTCCCCTCAGCCAGGTGCTTGTTAATACAACCCCCAGAGTGATGAGAAGCCGTCGTTTTTTTGTGATATCTCATTCTGCGCTCCAGCAACGACTCCGGGAGAGATTTGGTTTGTTTAAAGGAATCGCAGAGTAGTCAGTAAAGACACGGCAGATGGAGGAGTAATGGCAGGCAGGTGAGCGCAGCGTGTTTCTGTGTCGTCTTTCATGAGGAGTTTGAAGCATTGTTTGAAGGCTGTTTATCCGGATGTGTTTCCTCTGTTTTGGAGCGGCAGAGTCCACAGAGGCTTCTTAAAGGGCTGCAGCAAGCCGAGCTGAAAGCTGCAGAGTGTTGTTTACTACATTACCCAGAGTCCCTAAGGACTGGCTTCTGTGCTGGAAAACATCAGATGGCCTGGGACTCGCACCTTTGGTGGTGACAAGAGAATGAAACGATGACTCAGTGTTAAGAGGAAAAAGACAAAACCCATGTGTTTAAACAAAGGCTCTGAAAGTTTGGCGTGTCACCGCTCATGCAAGCGCTTGTTGAAAGACTTTACGCAGACTTTAAAAACACTTTAATGCCAAATTCACTGAGGGAAACTAAAGTGATTTTTTTTGTAGTTTTTTTTGACCAGCATCATTAATCTTAATGTTTAGGCTGGACTAAGGCTATATAAAATGTCATTTTATATTAAAAGATAAAAGTAATAAAACGTAGGTGCCCAGTGGCTGTATCAGATTTCATTATTGTTTGATCTGGTAAATAAAACAAATAAAGTACATTATTGTTATAGTCCCTAAAGCACAAAACTGAAACACATCCCAGATAACAGTATGTATTGTCAGGGATATCTTGTGTACATGTTACTAACTGTTTTAATACTGTCTTAAATTTTAATGTGAAAAATAAAACACTTTTCTTGTTGCAGACCAATATACAGTTGTCCATCTAACTCTCAGGCGATGTGTAGTATTCTGTATAGAAAGTGATTCTAGGTGACATTTAACAGTGTTGTTACAGAGGTATTTATGTTCCTATTAATTTTTCTCAATAGAGATTTCAAAACATAGTATAATGACAGAAAACAAACAAACCAGCCATGAGGTGGATAATTATCAAACAAAGACTGTATTTTGCACATTTAGGGAATTAAGTACAGTCTTATAAATCAATGAAAAAACTTACATTATTACATAATACCACTGGTTTATAACTCCAAATCTTTTGATGCAAGTCTCCTTTCAAATGTTTAGACAGAAAAAAAACAGGACTTTTAACTTCTGAGAGCAGACAGTTCTCCATTTATCATCACAAATGGCTGTGAGCAGACGGATATCAATTACAACAGCTAAGATATGACAAGCATTCGTGATTCTTTCCCAATGTGTTGCTTTTTCTCACAGCTAATATAAAATCTTCACAAATACAGAGTAACTGATGTGCTCGTTCTTTCATTTTGTCTGGAAGTCTTCGAATGAACGTCTGTATGAAGAGATATGACTGTATCTGACTCTGAAGCCCTGTGCTGAGCTCTTATTAGTTATCATGCATGTCATGGATCTGCTATAATCAGCACCTAAGGGATGACACTCGGTTCGGAGACCAACCGGGTGAGCGGAGCTCAGTTATCACTCAGTCATGGCTTTGCCGTCTGTGTCAGGTAGAGGAACCGTTCCCCGATGAAGGCCGCTGCATTTCTTTTGACCTCTTCAGGTCATGAGAATGTTATTTTCTCTCTTTGCTGCTGTCAACTTTATGTTGGATCAGTGTTTTGAATATTCTTTGTACTGTTACTTTAGTGCAGACTTTGATAATCTTGTGTATGCCCTTCTGTTGAAGGTTTTGCGTTGGCTTTTACTGGGATGAAAAGTCCATGTTTGATGCTGGGCAGATGAAAGCCAGACACCACACCTTCACCCAAACCCTTCATCAGAATCAAGCGTTCCTTCTCTGCCTCTCAGCCTCTCACTTCTCTCTTTGAAAAGCTGACTCATCAATAACAAATCGTTGCGACTGAATTAGTCATTTGTCTTTGATGTCACCGTGGTCACAGCAAGGCACTGTGTGCATACCAATCAGATGCTATCTTGGCTTCTGTCCACCCTGCTGGCAAAAGCCAATTTTCTCCTTTTACTACAACAACCTGCAGTGAGAAGGTCTTCATTATGTGCTGCTTGATGAAGGGGTCATCATTTAATTACACACATCTAAAAGGTCTCTAACTCTATGTAAGACCACTGTACATAAAATCACAAATATGTGTTTTTATGCTTCACAAACTTTGATTTTCTGTGCTGTATTGAACATGAGTGTTATGGATTTGACTTATTTTAGTGTCTTGCTGGCTTACGTGTCAATTATAAAATTTGGAATTATAGAACTGACAAAGATGCCATGTTTGACAGCAAAGGTGTGTGTATATAAATGCATAGCTTGATGGAATGGTTTAGTTTGTATTTACATATACTTTTGTAAGTAAAAAGTATGAAAAAAATTATCTAATGTAATTGAGTACAAATTTCTTTCATATTTTGCAATCTAATCGATATGTAATTTTTTGTTTATATTTTAATTTGATTATTTTTAACATGATTTTCATATGTATATGCAACAGAAAATTACGTTAAATGACAATATAATTACTATTGTTTGTTTATAAAATATATATATATATATATATATATATATATATATATATATATATATATATATATATATATATACATGCATATATATGTATACATATATATATACACACACATACACTTTTACATCTCTGTATAAACAGAGAAATTACTTATTATAAAGTAATACATTATTGTGTTACTCCCTTAAAAAAGTAACTTGTTATGTTACTTAGTTACTTTTTCTGGAAAGTAATGTGTTAAGTTACTTTTGAGGTACTTTCATGTTAAACTTTCACTTTTTAAATATGAGCACTTTTTCAATACTCTTTAGCAATTAAAAAACAATACAGCACAATTGCTTATTAGTATGGATAACCTAGATCGTCGAAGGCCAGCAACAAAGACATTAGTGAAAATGGAATTAGATTTATACATTTACATTTATATTAACATATTTAATTATTGCAGGTTTGCATTTTTTTACATTTCACCGTTTTAATACATTTTAATGAATCAGTTTTTTTGTAAGTGAGATGAATTAATGCACAATCACATTAAGTCTACTCTATGCCTCTGACCTTCTGATTTCTCTCAACATGGCGACAGAAAACCTGTCCGTCAGTAAATGGGAAGTAACTAGCATTACTTTTTTGAAAAAGTAACTAGTAAAATATATTTTCTTGTAAATCAAAAAGTAATGTGTTACTTGAAAATAGTAATCTGATTACGTAACTTGCATTACTTGTAATGTGTTACCCTCAACACTGGACATATATTCTGATGAAGTAAAAATAACTACAAAAATACAGCTATACATGCTATAACACAATATGAATTTTGCAATAAAAACATTGAAAAATAATCATCTTAATCTTAAGTAGTTTAAATGTATCGGTAAAACTTTGGAAATAGTGTGTATTAGTTAACATTAGTTAGCAACACTACTTAATAAGAAAAAAATGAATAAACATTATTTTTATAGCATTTATTAATCTTAGTTAAGACTAATTTCAGCATTTACTAATTACTAATTATTGCATTAAATTACAAGTTGTGTTTGTTAGCTAATGCACTGTGAGCTAACATGAACTAACAATGAATAATTGCATTTTTATTTACTAATGTTAACAATAAGTGGAATAAATACTGTAATAAATGTATTGTTCATTGTTTGTTCATAGTAGTTAATGTATTAACTAATGTAAACAAATGACACCATGTTACTAATATATATATATATATATATATATATATATATGTATTTATAAATCATCTGTGGAAGGCGTGCATCCAGAAAATGTCTGCCCAATCATATCCCTCTGTCCGTGGCTTATAGAGTGATTTGCTGGGAGGATGGGATCTGATGCTTTTTTTAAAGCTAGCTTGCTATTGCTAGCCTCTCCAAAATGACCTAACCTACCTTTAAACATTATATTTTACACATAAAAAAGAAAGGTCAAAATCTGTTCTGGTCACTGGGGGAAAATAAATAAATAAATAACTATGACTGTAAAAGACATCCAAAAATAATGCACTCAAAAGGTTATATGCATTTTAACAAGAAACTTTTCAAACACACAAAAATGCTTCTGTCATTTTTATAGAACCCCTTAGAGTTTATAAACGCTTATACAAGCTTTATTTATTAAGTTCCCTTTCTCAGACTTAATTGCCATTGTCTAACAGGAGAGCTGAAAGCTGAAACGTGACTGTGCATTTTCAATTCTTAATCTCTACGAAATGATCAGCTGAAGGAGGAGTGGAGCTCACATCTTTGTAATTGATAATAAAAGGAACCGTGCTAGAGCTCAGGCTATGTTTTATTACCGTCATACATATTTCATCTGAAGCCCATACAACCCGCATATCATCAGTGCAGTGGGATTGTTTCCTCCACAGGGTTTCTCAACTCTGCCAGCACTGTCAAAACACCACAAATACAAAACAACTGAAATGCATGGCAAAACGGTCGTGAGATTGTTCATGACCTACTCTAGCTCTACTCTTTTTACTGTGCTTTGCATTTTACAGTAAGTGTAATGTTCAGTGTGTTCAAGTGTGGGATGAAAAACGTATCTACACCTTGATCCCTCTATAAAAGAATGCATTGACTTCTAGTTGTTCAGGCAAATTAGCATACTGTAGTGCGTTTGTTCGTATTTCCGTAATATTAAAATATCTACATGATTTCCCCTCTCTTTGACATGTCTTTGCAGGGTTCTTTGGTCAGAATGGTTTTCCTGGGCCCTGTGAACATAAGTACTGTGGTTTGGGAAAGCACTGTGTGGTTGATCGAGAAACAGGTGAAGGAGAATGTCAGTGTCTGGAGCGCTGCAAACCACATTACAAACCTGTGTGCGGATCTGACGGCAAACTCTACCAGAACCACTGTGAGCTTCACAGAGCCTCCTGTATGGCCCATCAGAGAATAACCATCATGCACAGCGAGGAATGCTTCTACAAAGGTAAGAACCAGCATGTTGTGTTATGGTAGTTTTGTATGTTATTGTCTATTCACAAACTTTCGCTGCAACTGATGCTTTTTTTGTACAGGTTAGGTTTTTTAAAAGATATACATACATACATTTTGATTTGTGTTTCAAGTACTGACTGTTTGCATGCTGCGATTATCTTTAGTTGTTTAGAGATGTGCTTTTGTAAGCTCTGAATGGATAAGAATTCTGAATCATAAGAACAGCACAACTTAATGTGTGCGTTGAGGCAATGGAGATGTTTTTGACAAGTATATTTTCCAAGAAAGAGACAAGCTGTTTTGTTCGGCATAATAAGAAAGATGTGATTCTCGGAAATTATGTCCAACACTAATGGACTAGTAATGGCCACTAATGAATGAAACGTATTATGTTGTGCACGTAAAAATCTGATTTAGAACTGGGAACTGCGTTTCACTTTGAAACAGAAACAGTGTAACATGAATTGTTGCTCATTTGTATGGTCATTACTGTTTTGCTGGTTGATACATTAGGTTTAATTCCTGGATAAGTTAAAAAAAATCTGAGAGCTTTAGATTTGTAAAGATGATTTTGAATGAAAAGCTATAACCGTTCGAATGTCTAATGGACCATCATATCAAATGGTTTAAAACTAGATGATATCTTAGAAAATATTTGAAAACATTTTGTTCACTTACAGCTGTTTTTCATCCAAACGACTCTGTGTTGAATTTTGTCAAGTTCGCGAAGGCCTGGCGACCTTATGAATGCAGTACATCACCTTAACCACAGCATCCATGTGCAGAAAATCTCTTCCTCTGTCATTTAGAAAGCATATAGGCAATCCTGACTGACAAATCAAACCTCTAAATGCCCTCTCAAATCAAATCTCAGTCGTCAGATGATGATATTGACCTGCTTGGGCCAATCAGTGTACAAGAGGAGGAGAGATGCATGGTTATAGGGTAGATGATTGTTCTGAAAATCAAAGTTTCACAGAAGACACCACAATGACTGATTGCGAAATTACCCTCTGAATATTCATTAATCTGTGTTGTTTAAATAGTTTTAATAATTTTATCTTTTTGTAAATGTGTAACACGCCCCTGCAGGGTATTTGTCTAATTAGTTTTTGTTTTGTTATGATTTGTTTTTTTTTGGTTTTATCAATCATGTATGTGGCTGTAGAAAATTGTTTGTTCACCTCAGTTGAAACTTTGAAGATTAAATCGTAGAAAGTTGGTAATTGGTGAGATGATTAGATTGGATAATTATGCATTCTAATTATCTGCAGAGTTTTAAATTGGTCCTAATGGTTTTCACAATGTCAGGTGCACTTATGCCGTAATGTTTGTGTTTATTTTTTAGGATATTTGAGAGAATAAATAAATAAAAAGAATTATTCTGGTGAGCAAAATAACAGTCTGACAACCATTATCTGAACTTTAAGCATTTTTTTTATGTTTTTTTGTCAGAAAAAAAAAGGTTGACGAGGCTACAAAAAAGCTGATGAACTTTGATGGAAAGCTTTCATTGTGAGAGTAGATCCTTGACGGCACAATCCTCTTCTGCTTTCTGCTTTCACTTTGTCTCTTTCTTTCCTCTCAACACAAGAGTAGAGAGTAGAGAAATAAATCAAATTCGAATGAGCATCTTACAAAAAATAAAATAAATATTTTTATTCATTATTTTTCTCTTGCATTCCAATGCAAATATCTAATCAAGATAAATGTATTAAACTCAAAGGGAAACTGTGTTGAGAGATATATCTTTTATTAAGTTTATTTTTCCTGCCACATTGCCAGATTGCTTTTTTTTACTTCAGAGTGCAAACCTCTTTACATTTTGTTCGATTTGAGTATGAAATAAAAGATAGACAATAATGCAAGATATATTCTTTGTAAACAAGTCTTGCTCTTAAATAAATGTGTTTGGATATTTAACAAACAAGTAAATGCGTGGATTGGATTTAATCTAACTCAAACTATGTATAGATCAGTGCATTCAGTCATGTCCATTCTAAGATTTTGCTGTGAAATATTTGTTCCTTTTCACAATTAAGTTGTGTCATTGTCATAGGTACAAAAAAATAGTATTCGTTTTGTTGTTGTGTGTAAAAAAAAAAAAACCCTGCCATTTCTGCTCTCATCACACACAGCAGTGGCCAATTAAATGTCAAAGCCCTGCATACAAGTCTTCTCTAATGCATCCTTTATACTCCACCTTACCACTTCGATATTTTTCCTGTCTCTTAGGGCATTTGATTGTCTGGCCAGGTGGTGTTTACAAATACTGATATTGTCAGAGTCTAGTGATTTGGGGTCTGTACATACGCCAGAGCAAATTAACCAAAAAAACAGCAGGATGAAAGCTCACTGGAACATCAAGAGACTGCTGATTCTGCCCAAACTATGTGCTGACCAGAGCAAAGAAGAGAAGTAGCAGGGTAGATGCCATAATACTAAGTAATAAAACATCACAGAGCATATGCTGCAGGCTACAGAACTTCCGTGTCCCAGTGGGAAGGCTGTGAAGGAGTTCTCTCTAGCCAAGGATGAGGTTTCGGATTTTGCGTGCCTGTAGGGCTGTGTGGTTTGGCACGAGGCAGTCGGTTTGGATAACGATGGGATGCAAGCTGTTGAGTTGGCAAAGCAAACTGTAAATGCTTTTCTAATTGCTCGCATACATTCGAGCCCAACAGAACATCTCGTGCAATTACAGAGCATTATATTCAGAGGAATCTCTTTTGTTCCTTGTCGTACGGGGCAGCCGTCAGCGGCAGGGGAATGTCTGCCTGTTCGGCCGTCCTACCGTTGCACCGGTTTTTGCCACCCAGTGACACTTTCTTGAGGACAGAAATGAGCACAGAATAGGATGAAAGGCTATCCTGTCGTATTGTTTTAAGTTGGACCCCCAAGATTTGTGGTGCCCCGCTGCTCTTGTTTAATACATCAAACAAAAGGAAGAATATTACAAGTCAAAGTTTTAAACTTTCAAAGTACTTATGATGAACAATCGGCAGACGTTTCTCAAGAGACAGCTTTACTGTCAGCCGGAGCGAGAAAAAAAGTTTCATTTCTTGCCGTTGACTGTTAGGGGAAAATATCCCCCCATTAAGCTTTCTCTGTCTGTTAAGCTTCAATTATGTCCCTTATTCCAGTGACTTCCCCGTCATATGACTATTTGCACTGGGGAAATTAAATGGCTCTTTCAGAATTCTGCACTTTGCTCCACACACTGTGTAAGTTTGGGTTGTTTGAGTTGTTTTGGAGATGATATATTCATCTCATTCTTTTCCCCCATTATTTCAATTTCTTTCATGAGAATGAAGAGTTAATGAAGCTTGTGGTCTGTCTGATGTAACTCCATTCAGCCGTCAGTCAGCCTTTCACGTGTTTTTCTTCTGTTGTTTTGGATGTTGCTGACAATTGAAAGGACTGACTGACTTCAAATGTGAGTTCTCTCAAATGTTATGGTTAAGTTAGGAAAGAAGTGGAAAAGGAAGCTCAGTATCAATGTGCGGATGTCGATAGATATCCAGCGCTGTTTAAAAGTTTGGAGTCAAAAATATCAGTAGAGTCATTTTCAATGTTAAAAAGCAGCACAACCATTTTTTTAAACTGACGCTGCTTATGGAGCAGCAAATCAGCATGTTTTTTAAAGAATCATGTACTGAAGATTGGAGTAATGAGGCTAAAAATTCAACTTCGCATCATAGGAATAAATTGCGTTTTAAAATATATTAATATAAAAAATGTTAATGCAACCTTGGTGAGCAAAGACACTTCTTTCAAAAATGTTACTGACACAAACTTGTGTGGTATAGTTAAAAATCTAAAATCTTAATTATACGTGGTATACATGTAATAACACATCTTTGTCATTTTACCTATTCATTTATTTTCAAATATATTACAAATTCATTGCATATGCATTTTTTTTAAATTATATAATAAACTGTATTAAAACGTTTGTTTTTAAGATGTTAACTACAACGTATTAAAAGTTTTTACCGTTTCTTTTTTGCTGACACCCTTTTATTCCATTGACCCTTTTATAGTGTTTTTGATTTTTTGTTTTGTTTTGTTTTTAAACAAAAGCCGGTTCACAAGAATGGAAATATTTTAAAATTCACACATGCAGCACCCCTCATGGCTTGGTGCCCGTGACCAGACATGTCATTTCTTTAGCCTGTCAGCCAAACCCTGTACCTCAGAGAATTGAATGCGTCTTCATCTCCTGTGCTGTGTGACATCTAATTAAAGTGCTCTCCCTGTGGAGACAGCTGTGGTGTCCTCTGAGAGAGACCCACCCGAGCCATCCCTCCTACTGCTAATGAGCCTATTAGGGACCACGCTACCTGTTGGATGTTGAGACGTGGTTTAAAGGGATAAACTGTGAATTAAAAAAAGCACTGAGGCCATGAGAAACAGATAGGGAAACTTGATTTACTCTAATGAGTATGTGCTGATTGTATGTGTTCCAGAGTCTGTTCACTGATATGTTCCTTGCAACTTCAAAAACAGGCATGTTCATTCATTTTCCCTAAAAGTGGATTTCTACAGACATTTAAGGCCCTATTTTAACAATCTAAGCGCATGGTTTAAACAGTCTAATGGTCTAAATGAATTAAGCGCATGGTGCACTTAGGGCATGTCCAAATCCACTTTTGCCAGTTTAACAACGGGAAAAACAGTCGGCGTGTCCGGCGTATGGTCCAAAACTGTTGTCCCTATTCTCTAAATGTGAAATGGGTGTGTTTTGGGCATAATGTGCAATAAACCAATCAGAGTCTCATCTCTCATTTCCCTTAAAAGCCAGTTGTGCTTGCGCCATGATGGATATTTAAACGCCCGAATTTGCAAGAGCAAAGACTGAACGCATCTCCAGAGAGGAAACAGAGCTGCTTGTGCACGAGAAAAAAGGTAGCTTAATTCTGATACTTTCAGTGACTATACATTATCACATGTAGGCATTTTTATATTTATGTAACCAACGCAATAATAATCTCTTACATTGTAATCCTTATATTTGTAATATTTAGCATGTTTGTGTGCTGCTGTGCATCTCTGTTTGTGTTATAAGCAAAATGTAAATGCATTGCGGACCTGCCTATAGAAGCATATTACTAACACGCTCTTTAAACAGCTGAAAAAATATTGGTTTTCAAGAACCAATGTCCACACAGAGCTTATATCAGAGCTTATAAATGCTAATTGTTATTTAAATTTACAAATAAAAATATAAATAATGTTTTAAAATATAAAATAACACAATAAATTAATAAAATATATTAAATGAACAATAATTTTGTCTGTTCTTCACGCTAAGCTATTTTATGATGTCAGAAGACAAAATATTGTGCACAAGTTATATAAAGGTTTGGGGGGTTTTTTGACAGCTGTGTGAAAATTCTTCAATATTGTTCTCTGTTACTTGGGGGGAAAAAATGATGGCACAAACAACATGGTGAAATAGTACTATACTCTTAAAAATACAGGTTAGAAAAGAGGGGTTTTCACAGCGATGCCATGGAAGAACTAGTCAACTGTTCTTAAAGGAACAATTTATCAATTTATTAACATTTTTATAATCTAAAGAACCTTTTTCATTTGTAGAAGAACCTTTAATAAAAAGTTTTCATGCATGGTAAAGGGTCTTTGTTGAACTATTGATGCCAAAATAGAACCTTTAGTTTTAAGAAGCGCAGATAAAAAAAGTGTACAGATTCGAAAAGAAAGTTTTTAAAAAGATTAATTCAAAGAATACATTTTGTGACAGTCCACGCAATGTTCATGGCCAGTCTATGGAAATTGGGTTTTTTTGTATCTGCGAACAGTGTTTGTACAACAGCATGCATGCAAAGTCAAACTTTCAGATAGAATTGTTTACTAGGAGGTAATATATCAAACTCTTTCACCTGCACTCATACGAGCTTGAGCATACTCAGAAAGCTGGACAAAGCTGTGTGCAAAACGGTTTGGAACTTGGGAAATGAATTATACTGAGCTTTTATGCTAATATTGATTTGCCCTTGAGGAAGTTTTGGGTTCATGTGTAGTTTATGTTGTACCAGCCAACATCCCATACCTTCCAACTTCCAACTTCAGAACTTCTGTCAGCGCAGATATACGAGTTCTAAACTGATGTCTAGTGTGAAAAGAACTGACATCCTCCAGAAAACAAGACATCTGCGCTATAAAAACCAAGACTGTTGCAAGATTCCAGCCTTTTTTATGATGTAAACACATCCAGATCTTGCATCGCTTTGAAGCAACTGTTTTCGGCTACATAGAAAACTGTTTTTTAATAAATAAGATTTAAAAATGAACATATCTGTAATGCACTGTAAGCTCTGCTCTGATTTTAATTGCTCTGTAATTTGAGTAAAGCTGTAGAGGTAAGGATGAGGTCATGCATGGCGAAGCTCCAGGAGGCGTGATTAAACGTTTCAACCCACCCCCGCGGGATTATCTGATCATCCGCATGCAGCGTGCGCAGGATTAAAGCAGCATCACCACAATCACATCTGCACCAAAACCTTATTAAGACTCTAAAATCATCAAGCCAGGCACAAAAACACAAGGTTTGGTACAGCTTGATGAGGATGGTCGTTTTTACTCTGTAAGCTTTAAGTGAGGCTATAATAACAGATTAAAGCAGCTTGTGTGAAAGGAAATCATTTTTTTTTGCCAATTCAATTTGTGCAATAAACAGTTCAAAAAATCTTAACAACCCCACTTTTTAAGAGCATTGTACAAAAAATAAAAAAAATACAGCTATGCCTATATTTATTTAAAAATATAGCCCTTATGTAAGATCTTTTTTTTTTTCGGGTCATGAACATGAAACACATTTTATTTAATTTTATTACATTACAAATTAACGCATACTTACAGTGATTGGAATACATGCCCTTTGTGCAGAATTCAAGTGTTTTATATTTGATTTTGATATTTGGTATCTGTGTTTTATTATTTATTTCAGGTTCTAAACCAAAAAAAAAATACTGAATAAGTTTTGAAGTTTTTTCATTACTCCAATAATATGTGTTTTATTAGCAGTACTTTGTACAGTGTATTGTGACTTTCTAATAATATAATGATATTTGTTAAAAAAATTTCACAGATATTTAAAACCTTGGAAATATAATTAAAATGAATCTCACCTTAAATTAATCAAACATTTTTCATTTCTTTATCTTTGACACAAAAGGATTGATGGTTGCATCTCAATAAGGATGTTTTTTGTTTGTTTGTTTTGTACTCTATAAACTATTAAGTAAAATATAATAAAAGAACAGATCAGTTTTTGTGAAATCATTTTTTTACACAGTTTTTGACACTTCAGGGTTGTTTGAAAGTTTTACTCAAAAAGGGTTTCTCTGTGGGATCTTCTGAAACTGTAAATCCCATCATCAGCTGAAGCCATTAATGATAAAGCTGAATGCAATCTGCTTTTTGAAGTGCTCTCCTTACATCTGATTCTGAAGGCTTCAAAGTCCTCACTCGTCCTTTTTAATAATAAAATCAGGTGTAGTCGACAGGTGTAGTAGCCACTTTTAGACCGGAGAAAACCTGGAAACCTTGATGTTCCCCTTATGATGAAACATGTAGGAAAATGAAGAAAACTCTTGGGCCGTTCACCTTTTTTAGTGATTTATTTAATAAGACAAAAGGAGTGGAAAGAAGATGGATGGCATAGTTAGTAAAGACATAACATTTAAGATAATTGACTCGTTGTCTTGATGGAGATGCTCTGTCCCAATTTAGATCTACTAATTTGGTTAGCCGCCCAAAGAATATGATATTATTTCGTCACGGACATACTTTGGTCTATGGGTAGATGGATGGGACATCTCACCTCTCTTATTGCACTGGAATGAAGATGAATTCTGTGCATTTAGCCATAGTGATGTTTGGTTGAATTGGACTGCTTAAAGGAAAAAAGTCAATGGCCCATTTTGTGTTGAATTGCTGTCATATGGGGAATTGAGGTTCGGAATTGTCTCATGGATCTTTTCGTCTAGAACCCGACGGCTGCTGTCATCAATCTTAGCAAAGCAGCGAAATAAGCTAGGGGAGGACAATCACTCTTGCCTAGCTAGAATGTGGTAACAGGCCGGTTAGCTCATCAGTGCGAAAGATGAACACTCTGGGTGTTACCCGCCGTTACTGTCAGACGCTAAAACCTCTGGAGATGTTTGAGGTGGATTGCTGTCAGCTTGTCATGTTAAGACGTATTTTATTCTATAGTTGTCTCACCTTTGGTTTTAAATGATCTCTGTGCTATGCCTATAAATCCAAAAGGGTTATTCATTATGCAAAATTCATATGGAGTCTGTTTAATCTAATTATTTTAATACATATATATATTTAATTCAATTACAGTATTTCATTTAAGGTAGCAGAAGGGTGAATTGGAAATTTAAAGCTAATTGGAAATGTTATGCTAATATATTAAAATATATTTGAATATATCAGCATAAAAATATTAATTTAATTCAATACATTAAGTGTATGTTAACTAATTAAATTTCAGAATTCAATTTGAGGTAGAAAACAGGATTTATTTGATTTAAAATATATTTGCATGCATATAATTGTTGCTTTAATTCTCTACATTTATTATATTTTAACTGATCTAAATTTGAATTTAATGAATATATTAGCATACATATAATTACTGCAGTTCGTGTAAATTCGTCATCCTGTTATGTACTCATCCATTCATCAGTTATTTTTAGTTTGTTTCATTAGTTTGTTTCATTTGGTGGAGCTGATACTATACTGGCTATTATTATTATTATTATTATTATTATTATTTCTCTATGAAGCCACAACTTCTACACAGTCAGATAGAGGTCATGTGTTCATTCCCCTGACTCCAGCACTATGTTAAGTGCTCGAAGGCATTTATTCACATCTCAGATTGTGCAGAAAAGTTCAAGGAGAGAATGTATATATGAGGCTGGGGAGAAAAATGTACCTTTCTGTCATCCTTCCTATCTGTAGAATCACACACTTCCTCCTACAGTATATAGAGTGGAGGAGCTCAGATTGGATAAAACTTTCACACTCTTTTGAAAGGGCAAGGGATTGTGGTTTTGTTATCAGTCGAGTCACTCAGCATTAAGTTTGCTGTGATAACAAAAATGCCATAGTAGTAAAGACCGTAGAAGATCTTCTGGTGACTGTTTGCCTTTGTTCTTATATGATGGCCTCCACCGTCACTCTGTAATGACAGCCGTTCAATGTTTCACTCCTTGCCTTTATCCATCAAAGAAACAGCATTGGGCGCATTATGGGTAACTGAATATCAAATGTCTGCACAGCCAGTATGAAAATACTGTAGAGCCTTTAATGTTTATGAGGTGATATCAAGCACTTTGACACGTGACAGTTATTTTGATCCTGTGAGATAAAACACTTTTGCTCCCCTTTGATTGTCACGGCTTTTTCATGTTTTTATGTTGGCCTTCAGAGCGCATTAATGGTCACGTGTTCATTATTCAGGCCGTATGGGTGATTATTTTTCAGAATGCTCACCATGGACCCTTGAATCAAAATAACTGCAGGCCACAATATGTAATGTACTGTAGTTTTACATATACAGCACAGATGTTTTCAACATTAATGATAATAAGAGGATCAGCATTGGGTATATTTGTAGCAATAGGCAAAAATACATTCTATCGGTCAAATTTATAGATTTTTCTTTTATGACAAAATTCATTAGGATATTAAGTGTTTCGTGAATATATTTTGTCAATTTCCTACTATAAATAATATCAAAACTAAATTTTTGATTAGTAATATGCATTTCTAACTAAATATTTAGATTTTTTTGTACCCTCAGATTCCAGATTTTCAAATAGTTGTATTTCAGCCAAATATTGTACTATCATAAACAAAGCTTATTTATTTATCTTTCAAATGATGTATACATTTTTAAAAAGGGACCCACCATGACTGGTTTTGTGGTCTGTGATTTTTGAAAAATCATGTGACACTGTGATTAGAGAAATGATGCTGAAAATACAGCTTTGCCAACACATGAATTAATTACATTTGAAAATCTATTACGATACAATAGAAAACAATCTGTTGTACAATTTAACAATATTCTTATTTTCTTTTCCGTTTTTGATCAAATAAATGCAGCCTTGGTGAGTTAGAGACTTGTTCAAGAAGTTTTTGAATAAATGGTGTCTAAGATCGACCTGGCCATTAGGCCGAATTTTTCACATTCCACATAAGGCTGTTGTTAGTCACATTGTAAATAACCTGTGAATGTCAATTTAATACATTACAAAAAGAAAAGTGGCTGGTGCTTTGATTAAAACCCAGGACGTTTGTTGCAGTTCTCCCATAAGAGCGCTGTGAAGAGCGTCTGCTGGACAGCCCCATCAGTTTGACTGACAGTCCTTCCCAACCAGCCAACACAAAAAGAAAGCATGAGTGAGCGGGTTGCCAATACCACAGATTACTTCGTTTATCACCAGCAGTCTGATTACACGCAGGCCCAATGCCACAGTGGGCTGAGCCCATTTTTGGACACACATTAAATGAATGGGATGTCCTATGATTGTCAAGAATGCTGAGATACATAAATGGCTTTTTAGGTCAGCTTTAGATTTGAGGGCAAACCAAGGGCAACATACAACCATTGAAGTTTTGAATGGCATCTTTGGGGGGCATGTACTCTCACTCGTGTATTTTTTGAAAGCTTGACAAACGCTGATTGCTTTAACAAGTTTGTATCGGTTTTCTTATTTAGAGGGACATTAATAAGGCACGTGTCTGTGTGTGCTTGAATGTGTGTGAGTGTTTTGGGTCAGCATCTACAGTAATATTGATTTTGTGTGACCTTGGGTCTGGTAGAGGGATTGATTGCGCTCATGGATGATCTGTTGGGTGTTTGTAAATTCATATGTGGGCTGTACACTTTTGCTAGTACTGTCCGCATTTTGTGCCATTCAAAATGAAATTGAGAAAGTAATTAACAGTAGTTGAATAATAAACAGAATGCAGAAAATAAAAGTAGAATTAGAAGAATTCTAACGACCTTCAGCCGACCTACAGTTTGATAAATATTCGTACTTGCGTATTGTACTGTATTATTATTGGTTTGGCTCTCTGGTTATTCTTATATGATTGTTTTCTCCTTCCTCTGACAAAACCTATAAGATCAGGAAGCTTGTTGTTCCTCCTTCTGTCACAAATTTATTCTGAATACAACAGATGGTGCTTCTTTGTCTTGTTTATCCCCTCTTCTGCTGATGGTATCAGGTAATATATCTCTTCTTCTACCTGCTTTTCGCTAGTCCTCAATCGCAGCATTCTTGACCACAACAGAGGCACGGATTCATCTGATACCAGTGCCTAAAAACAGCCCCACACAGAAGAAGAGAATGACATAGCCTTAAGAAATCTCTCTGTCCTCCTCTCATATCTAGTCTCTCTCTGTCACGACCCTCAGGGTGGCCAAGCTATGCCAAAATATTGTTCTTCTTGACGAGATGGCCTTGTCAGCCTCTCACTCGTTATGTCTGTCAAAGTCAGTTCCTCTGTGTGTGTAGGGGACCTTCAGCAGTTAAACTGTGAATTTCGCTTCCACTGACCTTGTTAAAACTGGCTAGAGTACGGTACTTGAGTCTGCAAAATCAAATTAAAATCGATATTGTGATGTGGCCTTGTGTTTTATTAACTGCAAACTGCTGTGTTTTAATAAATATATACACTGAGTGCTTCAAAGTTGGCTCGATTTTCCCTGTAAATATGGTATTGAACTTCTCACACAAACTCAATTTCAACAGGTGCAATGTTATGACATTTTGTTGTACATATTTTTATCATTACAAAAATGTAGCTAAATTTTATGTGTAGAAATCTAATGCACAAAGAGTGTTCAGAAAGAGTGCCCGTCTGTTTCTTTGGACTGCTATTTCAACCGATGCCAGTAGATGGCAACAAATGACTGTCTTTGATCAATTGAATTATTCACTCAACTGATTCATTTAAAAAAGAACAGAGTTATTCAAGAAGATCAAAAGTGAGTCATTGAATTTTTATTCAATAGATTTTTTGAGTTTTTATAAATATACATTTTATTATTTAAATAAAGCTTTAATTTGCTTATATATGTGTGTATGTGTTGTTATACGTTATACTTTATTATTAAAGTTTTCATTTAATTTAAATGTATATTTAAAAAGATTTAAATACAAAATTTCACACTTGTTGAATGGAAAAAGCTGCTGTTTCAATGTGATTTCTCAATGTTATGTTTAATGAGATGTTAAATGTTTTTTTATTACTACTTTTCAAATTGCAGCCACAATGTTTGACAAACTGTCCGATTTTTTTCTAAGCTTACTTGAGGCTTTACAAAATCTGAATACCGTCAATTCACAAAAAAATGTAATATATAAACATTGTTATATTTCTTACACCACAGATACAGATAGAGCGAGAAGGAGAAAGAGGTTGTTCAGTTGCAGTTTTAGAAGAGTGATAATAAGACCCTGAGCTGTTTTAATGTCACTGTCACCTCCAGCCTGAAGAGAAGCCACATCCGCGTCTGCCGGCAGGTAATGAGCTCCTCAAAGGTGCACCAGCGTCTGCGAAAGTGAGAAATCAGAGATAAAGGGACAGGGGTAAGAGAAGAGAATAGAAAGAACCAGTGACAGGAGAAAAGAGAGTGTGGAAATCAAATTAGAGGTGAAACGAGAGGTAGACAGCTGGAGAAGATGACTTACTTTATGTAGAATAAAGCAGCACTACTGAGACAGAGAGAGACAAAAACAATGAAGATGAGGGAGGGAGGGGGAAACAGGAAAAGGACAGGACAACTAGGAAAATGCAAAGTTTTCCACTCACACACTCACACTGAGAAAGACTGAATAATAGTCTGCCAGGCAAGTTGTAAATTTGTCATTGCAACAACTCATATGGATATCCAGCAGCAGGTAGATTGTTATTGAATGCACTGCCTGTGAAATTCTCCAGTGAGATGTTAGGTGGTCAGGCGCAGCGAGAGAGTGAGAGCAGACTTTACAGCCCACTGCGTTCACACGTCCATTTCTGCAGCGCCAGAACTTGACAGCAATGGCACTGGCCCCCGTGCCCTTAAAAAGCGGAGTCAGCGACCTCAGACCGAAGCAGAGACTGAAGCCGTGTGTGCGTTTGATGTATAGAGTATGTAGAGCGATGTAGACCGTACTGCTGTTACACCGATCTGAGCAGCTCACGTGGCATCAATACAACAGTGCATAAAATGTAAAGAAAAATGAAAAGAATTGTAGGAATGGAGTTAACAAAAAATATTTCCAGCTGCTTTTAGGGTTCATCCCAAAAGAGGTTTCGTATGCTATTCTTTTAAATATGTTTTGTTATATCCATATGCTTAAATATATTTTACGAAGAGAAACATCTGGCGTCATTAAAAGTTAAAATCAGCATTAAAAAATCTCATAAAATCAGCACCTACTTGCAAGACAGAAAAGTTGCTTTGCTTTCATTTTCATCACACTCTGCAAACTATAACACTAGCAAAGAAAATATTTGTGTATGTGTCTCATTTGAATGATATTACCTTGTGAGCTTTGGAAAATAATAGATAGATAGATAGATAGATAGATAGATAGATAGATAGATAGATAGATAGATAGATAGATAGATAGATAGATAGATAGTGCCTGTTTTTGTTACTAAAATTACAGATTGGTAACAGCTGAGATCTCATTTTGTGTGGTCCACTGAAGACTGCTGAAAGTTTTCAAATGACATTATGAAAGAATTTTCCAGTTGGGGTCCTTTAAAATCTAGCTAGACAGACAAGGTCAAGAAGCGTGTAACATTACAGGCACTGATAAGAGATCTCAACTGAGTGATGATATTTTATCTGTGATATTCACCTAAAATAATGACTTACAGCATGTCCATTTTGTTATTATTTCTTAATGAGGTTATTATTCCCTCGTAATTATCTAAATGAACAGATTGGCTCATTAATGGTAATTATCTGTCCCTCAAGCTGCTTTTTATTAATGCCGCCATTCTACACCCACCTTTGGACAAGACTCAATTGCATGTGATCTGACTAGATTTACTAGCATGGTATTCAAAGTGAATCAGGTTCCAATGCATCACATGCATGAATGCAGGTGGCCTTCTAAACCCATTTCAAATGAGGATAGATCAATCAGATTTTTCTCCTCTGTCATTCCTCTAGGTTGCCTGGACATGTCAAGTTGTACTTCAAAGTAAATCATAGTCCACTTGAGAGTGCTTTTATGACTTGTACTAAAAGTCTTTGCGCTTAGCAATGCATTTGTGTAATGCTTGTCCAAGAATATGTTCTAAACAGTTTTAAGAGGCTCTGGCGCATAGTCAGATGGTGAAGTGTGAGGCTGTATGTCATTCAAAATTGAACTGAGAATACTTTTCAAATTCCAGTTTAAGCAATTTGAATTGAGAAAGCAAACACGATAGAAGTTCAATGTAAGCAATCGAGACCATCTTTGAATGTATAATCAAAACAACCCAACTGCAGTTTGACTGATATTACTTGAAAAGCGCAATAAAAAAACTTGATTTCTAGAAACATCTGTGTTATCTTTTTTTGCAAATTAAATTTTCATATATATATATACTTGCACAAAATTATATTAAATCACATTAAATTTTAAACAAAAGATTTAGTATTAGACAAGTAGATTTAGTAGTAAGCATTGATGAACCCAGTCTCTTTGCACTTTTCTGTACCTTTCTGGACGTTTCGCCACAGTTTTAAAGAGAAATGTCTACTTACAGGTGCTAAAACACAGGTTCAATATGTGAACGCTGGCACGTTTTATTATGTTGATACAGGTACCTACTGCTGTGTTTTTATTACGTTAAATACGTATAGTAATTACGACTGTCACTAAAAGTTGATGCTGTATCATGACTTCTTTGAAAGCACACAGATATAAAGCTGGATATGCATTACGCTAACATGCTCCTCTAACAAATCTCCCAGTAGATTAATATTGTTTTGATGTCACGTGATATTCTTTAAGTAATTGTGTGAAAATTACGCTTTATTAATCAAAACTCTGTAAAATTGTAGTAAAATAAATAAAATGTGTCTGAGTTTTACTGCCTGTAGTATTCATTTCTTTGGAAACTGCGGTGATATGTACTTGCTGGTACGTATTTCGTGTTTTGCTAAAAAGTGCAGTTAAGACCATGAGACGACGTAGATTCCATCATACATTGTTCATGACGATATTTGGGTTAATGTATATTGCTGTGACCTCATTTCCAAGCAATCCATCTTTGAAATGATTTCACTAGTTATAATTAACATCAGCAATGCACAGTCTGTTAGACACAGCCTAACACATTTTCCTTTGTCGGCGTGTCTTGAATTGCCCATCACAAACTTGTTTGTCACAGCTCCTGACTTTTGTAAAGTAATATGATGACCAGAATTCCCATCAGGATGAGCGACCAGCCGTGGCACGCTTTTAGCTGCTGTGCCATGGGTCACAACGATCCTGTGTGCACGTGTCCTATGTGAGCAATGCTGCCATGCTTTCATTTATGCAGGAGAGGCACACAAGAGGCCAAATCTTGGTTCTTTTTTGAAATGGTCGGTGTGCTATTTCCACCAGGCCTGGTGAACGCGTGTTTACTGAGATGAGAAACAGTTGCATGATGGATCCATTATCAGTGACCTTCTATATCACTAGAGGTCCCAGTTGTGTTGTACATTAGAGGACGGATATATATATTTAATAGCCCTCACCCATAAGACACCCTCTAAGGGATGAAGACAGAAAGGTCATTGTAGAACTTTGTAAATGTGCTTCTCTGTGGGAAGAATTTAGAGAATGCATAGACAGAGCTCTTCGAAAAAAATGTTCTTTCTAATTTATGTAATGAAGTAAAACCTATTTCTGTCAGGCAGGCTTTTCGAATACACCCCATATATTGTGAAATGGAGCGTAAAGTAACATATGGCATACAAAGATTCACATTGTCACACATAGAATACTGAAATCATGTTGAATGTCATGACAACAGGGCTTGTGAATTACCAGTCGCCCACATTCAATGCAATTGTCGGCCTGAGTAGTTAACATACGAATATGCATAAGGAGACATTAGGTATGGTACTCCCCTACATATGTTATCCTTTTTATGATGCTTTGAAAGTATTATGTTTTGTGTTATATAAATACATCTGAGTGGAACCAAATTAATTACTGAGATTCTGTCTTTTTGTATTTATTTATTTTGTACTTTTACACATTTGTTTGGCTGCTAACCTGAATAAATGCATTTCAAATAAATGAATAAATAAATAAGAATAAGAAAGATCAAACTTTTACTATGGGATTACATATATATTAACTAATATTTAAAAGAAACAATTTTATTATTTATTTATTTGGGCATTGTAGTTCGCATTCTATGTCAATTTACAGATTTTCAGCCATAATGTAAAAAATTATTATCGGTTTACTAGGCTTGTATTCCTGAATTTCTTATACATGCACACATCCAAACATATTCACTAAAGTTATTTCAGGGACTTGTTTGTACTTTTTCCTCAAAGTTGGATCTATTAAAGACTTTCAGCCCTAAAGATGCAAATATTTAAGCTTTAACAGAACAAAAGGTAAACACAACATGGTTTTGCCCCCAAGATAACTTTTAAATTAACATCACAAGAAAAAATAAGTGTTCTCAAGTAAACAAAAGACTAGAAAAAAGTATTGCATGGTCTCTGCGGGTTACTGTATTTTTGGATGTCATTATTTTTTTCAACTCCCTGTTGTGTCACTATAATATCTCTGTACAGCAAATTTATCTTTGGTGCGTATTTCCACAAACAAGATTTCTCACAGCGTCAGTCCACACTGAAAATCAAAGCACAGGCAGATGGGCTCCTGTTGAAACGCAGCTCATTCACGTAGCTCTGATTCAAGAAATCTCCAGCTTTCAACGCGTTTTAGAGTTTGCCTTCTGCGCGGTTGCAACATTGCTGAGAACTGTACAGCTGTCAATTCACAGGTGGATGATGCAGTATGAGTATACCCTCGGTCGCACATCTGCAGTTCTGGAATATGATAGAAGACATGCAGTTCTTCATTTGCCAGCGTTCCGAAAAAAGTGAATATTAATGTGCTGCGTGTGCAAACGTACACGCGCACACACACAGGTTTGACGACACTGACCTTCATCTCCTCTGGGCAAGGTAGATGGTAGACAGCCATTTATCTTTTATTCATTCTGCCATTTCTAAGGAAGGAAGCTTTCCTGCCACGGTGGCTTGTCAAATAGAGGCCATTTTGTGATGTGTGGCACGCTATAGATGATCAGCGCACACACACACCAGGCTCAGGCACATATATATATTCATATATCTCAGTATATCACACACACATTGCAGTTAGTGGTGCAGTCATGTGGAGATGAGCTGTGACTGACTTGACATCTGTCAGTGAAACTAGTCTGACAGTCTTTAAAACCAGCTGCTTTTCCTCAACCTCCTTCTTTCTCCCTCTCCTGCTTTCATTTCTGCTTCTGCCTTTCATTATCCATCTCTCATGCTCTGGAAACAACATCGGTATTCTCACAAGAAGCCACACTGCACCACCTGAGCTACATATAATGACAAAAACATCTCAAATATTGTCAAATGCTTTTTGACAAGACTTCCCAGCCGTTGTTTCCAGCAACTGTTTCAAGTCCCTAACACCCTTCCAGCGCTTTCTCTTGACACGATCGCTAGAATAATGCACAGAGTCTGTCCTCCTCTGCCATGTTTGCATAACACAGAGCATTTTTTTTTTTTTTGCAGCCCATTATCATCGTCACGACAGCAGTTTTGGTTATTTTTGATCGGCATAATGATTCAGCTGTTTGAACAAATAAAATTACTTTTTTTTTTTTAAATCATCAAAATGTATGAAATTTCTTAATGTAAAATTAAACATAACTGAGCATAGTTATGTTAATAGGTTGCAGCAAATAACTGTCTTTATGAGTGAGTCATTAAATAGTTAATCCGTTTAAAACGCTGCTTCATTCAGGAATGAATACTGTAACATGGATGCATTCAGAATGAGAAATGATTGTTTGGAGCCATTCAGCTGATCTGTTGAGGTGTGTGTGTGTGTGTGTGTGTGTGTGTTTAAAAGCAGAGATTCAATGTTTTTAATGTTTCCAGTCAAGAGTGCAGTTCTGTTGAGATTCGGTATTGACATCTATTTAGAGTTCATTGTCATTTTTGTGCTAACAAAGCCAAGGTCTAGGGTTTGATTCCTAGGGAATGCAAAATGATAAAACACATACCTTGAATGCGCTTTGAATGCAAGTTCTTCCGATTCTTCTTGTGAGATCCACAAAATCTGCAAATTCTCATCATTTATTTACATGACAGACCTGTTAGATTCCTCAAATGGCCATTTTTGAAAAGGTCTCCATATTGCCACAGTATTGATGAATTAGTAATGCTGCAGAACAGCGAATTCATCTCCATATACACTGATCTGACCAGCATTTCTCTCCCACTCTTCACAGATGATAACTGTCGTCTGGGAGATTATAAAAAATTGAAGACCAAGATGTTGGACTTACACGCTCAGAGGTACTTGACCCCTGGTAACCATGGCAGCCACGAGAACGATATGGCAACTAGGAAGCATCTGGTGGACATGATGTTCAAGCGCTTTGACGCTGATGGCAATGGAAGAGTTGACAGCAGTGAGCTCTCACAGGTGAGACTGAACAAGAGTGTGATGAAACTAGTCTCTGTCTTTTCTTTCATCTGCTTAATTGGCGTAACAATTAGGTGACACTTCTTGACCTCCTTAACATGCGTCTGTCATGATAATTTTATGTCTATAACTATTTTCAGACCAACTAAAGAGGTCAAGTTTCAGATAAAAGAGAAAAATAGAGATGTTATGTAAACAATAAGGATGGATTGAGGCTGGAATGTTCTGGGCCTGTTGAGTGAGCCTTTAGTGCATTTGCAGCATTAATCTTTCATGCACATTTTTTTAACTTGCAAGTGAAAACATTTTGATGTTTATGATATATTGAACATTGAGTGCTTTGCATTCAGGTTCTTAAAGCAATTATGCTTCACAAGACAGAAATGAATGTGAATTATGGAAATGCGTGAAATCATTTTAATTTATTAACTTTTTTGCAAGATTTTGGCCCATTAGCTGATTTTGCCTTGAAATTTAAACACCCTAATTTCTGTTATTTCTGTTCGTTTATTGAAATGTTCATGTGTAATATAGGTTTGCTTATGGTAGGTCTAAATGCACATCCAGTCATGGTGTTTATGTAGTAGTGTTTTTTTAGAGTTTTGTAACAGAGAAGGACAGAATATTTCTCAAAAAGTGCAAGACATTTTAGAATATTCTGTGGTTTTTAATGCTAAGTCATGGATGCTTACTTTTAAAACTACCACCAGGGAATAACCCATTTTTTGACTTGTTTTGTAAGTAAGGTCTACTTGCATTTCCAGGTTATTGATTTGAACGTAAATGGCTAAATTGGGTTATTTTAGTGAATAGATTTTTGCTATTTATCAGCATATTGGTGTGCATGTACTTCTAACATGCTTATTTTTGTGAAATTGTGCTAAATTAAATAGTATGGAGTATTAAATAGTATGTAAATTAAAACAGTATGTTGCCAAAGAAGCATCTACCTTCTCACATACAAATAAAGGTATTATTGAAAACAGAAAATAAACTAAATGAGAAACACATAACTAGGACTGGATGATATGGCTAAAATTTATATCACAATATATTTCTTAAATTCTGTCTATATAATTCCGATATTGACACTATTTATCTGAAATGGGAATCTTTTTTGACATTATAAATGCCTTCATCATCACTTTTTTGTCAATATTAAGCAGCCTTGCAAAATAAATGTATTAATTAATGTATTCTACAATTCTATAATTTTACTGTTTTTGCTGTACTTCGTATCCAATAAATGCAATAAAAGTTCTTCAAGGTGCTGCAGAAAACAAAAAAATTTGCGGTTTCTACTGTAATGGCTGTCATCAAATCATGAACACTACTTAATGAGATTAAAATGAAAATGTCTCAAAAAGATAGTTGGTTTACTTCAGAGATACATTCATATAAACACCCAGGTTGCATTTTGAAGTCAAACACCACATATAAACCACAAATAAACCAATGTATTAGGAAGCAATGGTAATGTATACAGAAATATCAGAAATGTGTTTAAAAATCCTATAATCATTATTGATAAATAATTACGTCGCTATACATACTGATATTGAATTATCATCCAGCCCTACTTATCTTATATGTGTACTAAGAGTGTTTTATTTCTTCTTTGGAACATGAAAGAAGATATCGTTAAGAATGCTGTTATCTAAACAGCATAAAGGTTGTAGTATTTTATGAACAAAAAAAATACAGTGTAAGTCAAGAGGTTATCTTCAAAACATCTTCTGTTTTACAAGGGAGGATCTTAAACTAGTTTGGAATAAGTAAATTGTGAGTAAATCATGACAGAAGTTTCATTGTAGGTGAACTGTTCCTTTAACTTTTTAAGTAAAAAAAAAAAAAGAAAATTTGAGATTCATTTAGAGCCATTGTTCACATGCATGTTCTTTTGTTTACAGTTATATGGTATGTTTTAATTTGATATATTGTGAGAA
This sequence comes from Puntigrus tetrazona, assembly GCF_018831695.1. NCBI lineage: Eukaryota > Metazoa > Chordata > Actinopteri > Cypriniformes > Cyprinidae > Puntigrus > Puntigrus tetrazona. The sequence goes on from NC_056712.1 coordinate 14,097,033, forward strand.
TGTCTGGGAATCACTTTTAGCCATGTTTCATTGCATTAATTCAAGAACTGTAATGAGCAGGCAAGCTTGTCTCCTTTTTTTAATAACTGGCTCATAGACTGATCCCAGGTCAGCTGTGCTTTATCTTGTCCTGCGGCAGAAAGATTACACCTGTCCATAGAGATACGGTGCATAGCAAAATGAGCAAAATATGAATTTATTCATATTTCTCCAGAGAGAAAACTCTGAACGCACTTTCACTCTCGGTTACAGACGTGAGCCATTTCAATTTCATTGTGCAATATTTTCATGTCATTTGCATATTTCTTCATTCTCAGTGGAAGAAGAATAGATCTCTTTTCATGCATGGCAGATCGAAGACAATGTAAAAAGTGAAAATTCTGACCGGCCCTGAATACAAAAGCTTGGCCTTTTGACTTGAAGCTAGTGCAGGTCGAAGAGGTGATAGAGAAATGGGAACGTAGTGAAATGCCTTCCAGCGAAATCAAAACATTCTGTTCTAATAAAGCAATTAAACTCTATTAGTATTCTGCTCAAGTATATCCTCTGGTATACCTGAAACGATCTTCATGCAGAAAGTGAAGGGACAGTCCACGAACACTTTCTGACTTATTGATTTCAGATTTTTTTTTTTTTTCACCCATTGATGTCATTTTATAGGTAGAACTTCGCCCAAAAATTTGCTGAAAATGTACTCACCTTAACGCCATCCAAGATATGGATGGGTTTCTTTCTTCTTCAGAATATTTGGAGATTTAGCATTACCTTACATTATCTTAAAAGTTCTCTAGGATTTGTAAATTCAAAGAAATACCAGATTTAAATAACGATCCATCCCTGATCATTGTCGCCAATCAATGCCACAATATCCACGCTATCCTCGGTTTCCGCCTATGAATACTACGGCAACACACATGGACAAATGTGTCATTTACTGTGCAATTGCATTTCGGTAATCATGGATTACGATTTTACTTCGCAAATTACAGAAAATCCCAAAAAATGTAGAAGTAATCAATCTGAGACAAGAAGGTATTGGAACAAACACAGAAATTAAAGTAGAATAAATATCGGCGTGGCTTTTCCGAAATGTAGAGAGCTTTGCGCAAACCTCGAACTAAAGAGCCTGCCCTCGCATATGTTTTGATAGACAGGTGAGCAAATATAGTATTTATTGTGCAAGCAATAGTCATGTACATGTGATTAGGTGATCAAATAGATATAAAGTTAGATATAGTTTGCTTCCGTGGACATGATTTGTGATCTCTCAGCGTTCCATGCTTCGCCTCTGTTATTGTTTTAAAAATTCGACCTCTAGCGACGTATATAAAACCTATATATTGTACCTTTAACTAACTTGCATTTAAAGACCGCTATTATAATATAAGATCATCATCAGTAGTGATATTAAAATGCATTTTAGGCTTAATATTAAGAATTGTACAAAAGTAATTGTTTTTATATCAGTATTTTATAACTATACTTGGGAAGAAATAATTGTATTTAAAAATAGGTAACGTTTTATGCTAGTGCAAATTTGGATGCCTAAGACAGACTTTAAAATTTATGCATCAGTGCATTATCAAGCTGCAAACAAATGATGCTCAAAGTTTTCTCAGCCAATTTTGTGTCAGAAGTGTAAGAATTAAGCACGTGCCTAAAGCTGTTCTGAGGTTTTCATTTAGCACGGTGGATCAGTTGTTTAGAGTCATTCATAATGGAAAACTTTTTTTGACATCCCCTGTAGCGTGCAGATCAGAGTGGCACATAGACAAATTTCAGCATTTGAAAGTTTGCTTGCCTGCTTGTTTTGTCTTTGAAATAAATGGTGAATCAAAACTGCATAGCAAAAGAGGTCAAAGTGAAAGTTGCCAGTCGGTTTCTGAGCTGATATCAAGTCTCTATAAGAGGATTAGAGTTTACAACACATAATAAAAGGACCGGATTGAATCTGAACACACAGGTCTGGTTTTAGTAATAATAAAGGTTAGTTCAGGTCAGTTTTAGCACTGGCAATGAAAAAGCTTTCAGGAAATGGTCCTAAGATCATGTCTGACTTATGTGGTGTTCATAAAATTTACATTAATATTTTGAACCCATCGGATACCAATCAGCAAAGAGAAATATGTTCTCCATATGCATATGCTGAAGGCATTTCCAAAATCTTAACTGTAATCCACAATGAATCTAACCTCTAACATTCATTATAAACAATCCCTCCAGCTTTCTTTCACTAACTGTAATTACCATCAGATATTTCTGGCATGGATGAATGTATGATAGAACGTTTTACAGTAATCCCTCATGTTTTCCAGCATAAGGCTGTTATAAAATCTTGCTCATTTCTGGATGTTTGCCAGCTGACAGGATTCACGATGTCTGATGCAGATAGGAATCACATCTTTAATTATTCAGAATGGTACACTAGAGCAGTGCTTTTGCTTCAGGATGGAGATTTTACATCAGACATCATGTGGAGACCCAAGACGGCACTAAAATTGCGTAAACAAACATGCCCTTAAATTCAAACATCAGCATTTATTAGTATTACCCTGAGCTATATTCAGTGCAAACAATGCATTTGCTTTGTTAAATCATCATATAATAGATTCTGCTTTGAATTTAATGGTCTTTATTCTTGTTGTCATGCAGGTCATCAAGCAGGAAGGTCTCAGCAGGACGGCATCAGAGTGCACTCTGTTTGATCTGTTCAAATATAACGACGTCAACGATGACGAACACCTAACCAGAGAGGAGTTCTACGCAGCCTTTGGTGAGTGTTGGGTTTTGTGGAAGTGATGCTTAATACATGGACGTGAACGAAGCTTGGAGAAATTTTCATCTGCATAATTAGCACCATCAGGGCTGTGACATGCATTTTCAGTGTCATTTGTTAATAGCACAATGGATAATTGCAGATTTTTAATGAAGAAAACACAAGTCTCGGTTACAGGGGTGAGCATTTTTAATTTCAGTGTGCAGTGTGTACTATGTCGTGTGGATATTTGTTGTCTCTTTTTCATTAGGAATGGGACTTTTGAGGAAGTTAATGATTCTAGTTCTGCTTTTGATTGGACATGGTGACAGGTTTTGACTTCAGTTCAGTGAGTAAGTTGATAACTAATGATTTATTAAAGGAACGGTACAACCAAAATTTAGTTCATCTAAGATATAGGTGATTTTTCTATATCTTTAATAGAACACTAAAGGTTACTTTAGAGTCAAAAAGTAGTTAGAGGAAACTTAATATTAATACACATATCTCTTGATGATATTGGGGTCTATCGCTTAAACAGAAATTTCCAATTTTTGAACGAACTATTCCTTTCATTTTTCACAATTCAAATCATGCCAATTATAATGTATATCTGTTGTTGCATATAACTACAAAGGACTACTCTGTTTCTTGTGTTTCTACTATTTTGCAGCACCCGGTCTTTTTCTCTCATTATATTTAATTAGTAAGTAGTGGCGTAGTGCCACTAGTTGGTTGAGATTTGGCCAGTTAGCATAGTCTAGTTATCTAGACGCTGTAACTACACCCTCTGGATTCAAAAACATCTTTGTGCATTGATGTCCATTTCAAAGTAACTATATATTCATACAATTTATTTACTTATTTATTTTATTATTTGCACATGTCATTAAATTGCACATTTATAGCAGACGTTTTACCTTTATTTATTTATTTCCTATTTAGTTAGGTCTCCTAAAAACATAAAACAGACATTCACATTTTGATGAATGCAGGCATTAAATAACTGTGAACAGAACCAAAGATCATAAAATTCAGGTTTCAGCAAAAAAAAAAAAGTCTACATCTTATCCAGAACTGGTTCTTGGATCCCAGCCCTGCTCTTCATGGCAAGTTCAGACTATTGGCATGTCATGTAATGAAGTTACATTTCTCCATTAGTCTATTCTACAGGGTCAGCGGCCCCTGAAATGGACTGTGACTCTGACAACCCACTGTTAGAAAGTCAGATCTCACGGTCACCGTAAAGGTGAATAGATCCTAATTAAGCTCTAATTGAAGTCTACACTCATATTTTTCAGTAAGCCACTGAACAGTGACGGCCTGAGTAAGATTTTCCTCTTTCGTGCACTCATTAACGGATTTGCTGAAGAGAAACTGAGGCACACTAATTAACTGCATGACTCAAGATGCAAGTAACATTTGTTATAGAGAATTTGTGTCAGCCTGGAAACTAAGTTATGTTCCTAAAGTAGATGAATGCCCAGACTCAATGGATTGCCTATAGCGATCAAGCCAATAAAAGATGTTTTATGTTGAAGAGGTGGACATGGCTGACCTCGCTTAGACAGTTCTCTGGTTAGCTTTTTTTAAGTTAATGTTTTTAAAGTTTTTATGCTCCCGAAGGCTGCATTCATTAAATCAAAAATGCAGTTATAAAACTAATATTGTGAAATAGTATAATGATTTCAAATAACTGTTTAATAACATTTTTGCTATATTTTAACATATTTATTCACTTATTTATTATTATTTGCTATATTTAATTCATTACAGTATTTAGTGTCACATGAAATCATTCTTAAATGCTAATTTGAACATTCACTATTATGCATGTTGAAAACATTTCTGCCTGTCAATAATGGTTAATATAGTTTGATAAGTAGAAAATTAAAAAGAACAACATATATTTGAAATAGAAACTTTCCATGATGATTTAAAAGTCAGTGCTTTTACTTTTCATTCACTTACTGCAGCATTGAACAATATTGTATATTCTTGTTTATTATTGTATTTGAAAACACACACTTAATAAATCAATAATAAAAACTTCACTAAATCAAAATATAGAAATTCATCATTACACTTTTTTTTCTTATTTATGGCTTTTGCTCCTATATTCTATTTCTAGGCTCTTTGTAAAAACATTTTATGGAATTTCTTTTCCAACTGAGAATAAATTAGTGTTCTCAATATAGATAAAAGCCTTGAGTTCTTGGTAATAAAATACAAACTCCCTTTGGAATGCTAAGACATCCCTTATGTCACACGAAAGGACACATATTGAAAGATTCTGAGAAAAAGTAAAGCTTGCAGGCTAAATAAGGAAAATAGCAATGTGTTCCAACCTTTTACACTAACGTTCAACACGTCTGCTCCATCTCATTTTCCTTTTTAGTCTCATCTTACTCTGACATTTCAATTTGACTCAATTTGCACTGACATTCAGCAAGGGCCGACACTTTTAACTTGTGGTTCTAGAAGGGATAAAAAAGAGATAATAATGCACTTGCAATAGAAGCCTTTTTGCAAGAATCCCACTGTTGCGCACTGCAAAAGCAGCCTTACAGACAGGAAGTAGAAGGTTTTGGAATGAAAATTTCAACCTCGGTCTGCCCCTGTGCCCTTTCACCGATCTCACCGGGAGTTTGGGTGAGATGGGAACAGGCCTACAGGCAAAGGGAAAAAAAAGTATTGCTACTTTAACTTTTCTTTTAAACTTAAAGATAAAAAGATAACAAGACATTTTGTCAGACTCCTTCAGAGAGCACCTTGACACCGTCTCTATTCAGCTCCTGACACTTTGAACAAATGTTTTCTTTAAAGGTTTGAAGAATATACTTTATAAACAGCTCATGTTTGTTGTACCAGCAGCACAGGGTTCATGCTGTGAGCTGCTGCTTTAGATACCTGCCACAGAGTGTGTGTGAATATGTGCATTTGTTTAGTCGCTCCGACCTTCAGTGTGCAATTTACCCACAGATATAAGCTTTTTAGATTCGCCAGATCCTGGCTTGGTTTTCCTTGGCATGGGTGCTTGTCAGTAAGTTTTCTCAGTCCGTTGATCCTGTTCAGAGATATTGACCCTGACAGCGATTTGCGGCATCGAAGCAACTCCTGAAAATGTTGAACTGAGTAAGTGTACCGTTATGCAAATGAGCATTTATGCAATGTGGCAACTTCTGATTGGTGTAAAGGCAGTGATCTGTCTTCTTTGACATACTATAGTCAAGTGTAGGCAAGATGGAGAGGTTAATGCAACTGTGAGCAATCTCACTATTCTGTGTAATTTGTCTCAGCCCACATACAGCGATATAATACAAAATAATGCAAATGAACTATATCAGAGATATAACCGGTATTCTGAGCGAGTTTGATTCATGCATTGACTCATTAATCTTGTTCATGATATTATGCATTGCAATTCATACGCAAACACTTTCCCTGCAGCCCAAAAAAAATGATTTATTGCAATAATAATGCCTTTTAGAGTTAAATAAAAAAACTAATTATACACCCATCAATAATATATTACAAAAAGGAGTCAAAAAAAGAAGTAACTTGCTGACCTCTAAGTCAGAAATCGAGCAGATGTATTCCTTCATCATTCATTGTGATATTTGACCTGACTTTGTCTGTGCTGCAAGATATTGTGATGAGAGATTTGCAGCTGATGTTCTGTTAATAACATGAACAATTTTTTGTTGCTTTAACAATAGTTTGTTGAATGGATCATACATCATTTTAATTCACTTTAATAACTCAGACACATTTGTGCAATCTTAATCTGGCGGGTCTGATTTGGGATGCAAGTACACTATGGTTTCATTGACACTATGTTTTTTTTTTTCGCTCTGATGGAGTTAGTAGGCTTTGGTATGATAAGGAAGGTTGAATCTGGCCTGATGGGGTTTACTGATGTGTGAGTGAGCAGAGCTTGTCAGCGCTGACTTGTGTTGTTCAAACTCTCCAGGTCTGGGAGTACATCAGTCACATGGGTATAGATCTCAGTCCTGATGAAGGTTGACAGGCCATGAAAGCACGAAACAGTCCAGTTTTGGAGAGTCTCTAGTTTCTCCAGAGTGAGATGGAAGAAAATCTAAAACAAGTATCTTTTGCAGTGTGCAGGTAAATTATAGAGCTGTAAAACTTGCTAATTGCGCTGCATCTAAGTACATTTTTGAAAGATGCTGTCTGGGTTCTTCATGCCCTCTTAATTCCATAATGCAGCAATTAGCACATGGTCTATGAGAGGTTTTTGAGACATGCTAAATGTGTTTACTCAGATTCTGGTCCTCGCCTTCGGTTCTAGGGAGCATTTTCATTTCTCCTCAAGAGTTTGAGTAGTTCACACATTTAAGGCTAAATATGTGGTTCGTTTATTCATAGCTGTGCTGTGGCAATCAATGTATACTCATGTTTTTCATCTGGCTCGGTTCCCATCATGAATGAATCTCGCAGGCTCTGAAGGTATAAAGAAAGATTGGACTGGTAATGTCTTGCATGTATTTGATCATAAATTTAAACATGACAGTTTATCGTGATTGCAAGCTTGTCCATGCCATCCTTTTAGTCATCAGGTCAGTGCAAGGCTTTGTTGTTGTTTTTTTTGCTGTTGGTTTTTTTAAATCATGACTTATTGAAATTGGTTGTTTGAAATTGCATACTTTTTGACACAACTGACACTGGTAGGTTTCGTGACAATGACAATATAGTGAATGTAGTGCAATTAATATTTTTTGATTATTCAAATCTTTTAAATTATTCTGCTTAAGCATTTCACAAAACCGGGACTTTCTTATGCTGTCTAAAATGCTAATTTTAGTAAACCCACTTGCTTGTATAATTTGTATGCATAGTTTGGAAGAGTTTATGAAACTAAGCAATGGGTTTAAGATTGTGCAAAAACAAAATTCTACCCTTGACCCATGTTTACTCATGCTCCTAGTTGTGATTGGTGCATCTATGTGGTTCTTTGTCATGATTGGTTTGTACAATTGGCATATCTGTATGCTTCATGCTCCAAACTATTTACATCCCCCAGTGGAGTCAGAAGGCAATTACTTAACGCCACGCCGGCCTACAATGCCGTTCCTTTCATCTGTCAAGGCTGATATGCCTCCGGAGAGAACGTCAATCCACCTGCTCTGTCTGCTAAACAGACAAACGCACACATACACACACACGCACTCACACACAGAGAAATACAGGAGCCGCTCAATATCATTGGCAGTGGAGAATTGTGTGATAAGAAACAGGGCCTCACTTGAAACAAAATTGACTTCAGTGAAAGGCAATACAGACTTTTAAAGATTGCCATATGGGAAGTGAAGAAAAAATGTGGAAACTTAGAAAGGAGAGAGATGGAAAAAACAAATTCACAGCACTTTAATATGGTGTGAAATGCACTTTCATTTATCAAATTCAACCAGGTGTTGATCCACCTTTTTTCTGCACACTCCCACTCATATATGAGCCACAATTAGCCCAATTAGAAATATGAGTAGTGTGATGGCATGCTAATATGAGTGGGCCTCCAGCGTCCCTACTGACAAGTGCCACAGAGATGGTGTTTTTCACAGGTGGTGTGAAGTCAGCCTTTCTTCAGCTTCTATTACTGCCTGTCTCTCACATTGATTGGGTCACAGTAAAGGTTTTATTCCATCTGACTTCAATGCGCAACACTTTTAAAAGATTCTGCAGCGATCACAGAGGCCTTACGGGCTCATAAATGTACTAGTAGATGGGGGTGGAGAGCAGAGCGCAACTTTTGATGGGAGAGCAGCTGGTAATTATGATTGAAGACCTTTGACGGCATCGCTGCTTGTTGGAAAGCCTCTGTTGTTGAGTTTATGTACTGTGCTTTGTGTATTATGAATAATGTAATCTATCCTTACATTTCAAAAATCTTTATATTTCTCTGGTTTTTAGCCGTGTTCACGCAGTCTGTATTTGGGTTTACTGTGTTTTTCTAACAACATTCTTTTTTACATTCTATTTCAGTTTCCGAATATTAAATTAATGTAAAATTAATGTTGCAAATAGGTGCAGATCAGAAAGTCAAATTTGAATGAATTGAAAAATTACAGCATATTTTACTCACCCCCAAGCCAGCCTAGTTGTATATGACTTTCTTCTTTCAGACGAACACAGTTTTTCAAAAACTTTTCCCAGTTCATCTAAGCTTGGTAATGCTCATGGATAGCAGGCATGATTTTTAAGCTCCGTAATATATCCACAATTACTGTGTCATTACACTAACCTATACACCTTCGAGGGGTTGTCACATGTCCTCTAAAGCTGATTGATTTATTAATTGATGGCATTATAAATGTCTTTGCTGTTACTTTTGATCAGTAACGACTGTCCTGCTAAGTTTAGATCCAACTTTAATTTTCAAGTGATCCTGAAGACCATCAGGTGTGTTTGAAACTTTGCAGGACAGTCTATCGCCAGGGACAGGGTTGAGCACTCCTGACGTAGAACACTGAACTTTTATTAACCAAACAAATAAAAATACACCATGCTATATACCTAATATAAAATAACAAATAACTTACACAATAGGTGTACAAAACTAAAAATCAGTAAAGAATGAGAAACAAATCATTTTGAAATGTAACATAATAGCTAAGTAAGGAGGCACTGATGGTGTCAAGTCTTTGGACTCTTTTGTTGTTGTTTTTGTCTTGTGCCATGTGCTCTGTGTGCCTACCTTCCATTCCTGATAATTGTATCATTGTCTTCAGCTGTTTCTTGTTCATTTAGTCAATTAACTTGTATATTTAAGTCCTGTGTGTTTTGAGTTCACCTTTGTCCGATCGTTGAGGTTGATACGTGTGGTTTATGTTCTGCCTGCCTACCTGTATATTATTATTTTGTCCGTTTGAAGAGGATTAAAACTATTTAAGTTTATCTATTCTCGTCGAGTGCTCCTTCACACTAAACCACACCGTGACAGACGGTATACACCTTGATGCAAAATAATACAAATTATAAAACAGTTTAAATAAAACAAAAATTAGCTATTTTGTTTGGTTTTTTTACTTGCATTATCAATTAGATGGATGGCAGAAGACCACAGGTTTTTCAAAATCCAAAATATTTTAACAGATGCTTTTGCATTTCGTTTTTAAAACTTTTCTGTCATTGTCTTCTCTTTTTACCTCTTCTTTACTCTTCTCGTCAGTCACTCTCCTCACACGATACATGAAATCCGATCTGTGCGTGTTATTCGTTCAATGCACTGCATTGAGCAGCCACGTTCAGTTTTAATTATAGTATCTGTTCTCTCACCGAACAAAATAATTTTTATTATTCTAAAAAAATCTAAATGACACTGTGTCATGGTGTCATGGAGGGCAAGTGACATTGCCGGTGTGGCGTAACACTGGTATCTCGCCAACACCGTCTATCGCAGCAAGCCTACTGACTTTGAATAGTAGTGTATATATTTCACATTCCATTTAAATGACTGAATGTTTAATAAAGTCACTTCAGTTCAAGAATGCAGTTATCACTCGTTTGTTACCAAACTGATCGTGAACAGAACTGTATTTAACAAGCTAACAACTGTATTCTGTTGCTGTGTGACCATGGGCTTTCTCATACCGGTTTTGATGTAGCTCTCACCGCTTTGTAATGGGAAAGAGTATGAACTAAATCAAAACCCCAGTCGTGCACTTCAGGTTTAATTCCACGCTGCTGCTGTGAGAGATGGTCGAGCCCTGAGGGAGAGTCTACTCATCTGCTACACGTGCTGTAAATGAGGGGGCAAAACCTCCACTTACTGTACTGTCATTAATCACAAACATTGACTCAGGATTAAATGTCTGGACAACACCTTCCATAATATTTTTACATTATTCACAGTCTTGCGGTATTATCAGTGCACCATATTTGTTTTTCGGTTGTATCCGGGTGTCTTTAGTTCATGAAACAGACTCTTTCTTTGTTTCTGTTTCTGTTTCCCTTGCTGACATACACATAAACAAATACTCATCTTCTCGACTGTGTTCCTTGTTCTAAAAAATCCATTCACCTTTCAATCCTACACAGAATTGTAAAACACAGTGGCTTGCCCTGAAGCAAATTCCAAATCTATTAAGACACAAAAGAGTGTAATTGAATGGCTAGGCAGGATATTAGCAAGCAACAGAGATGGCATCAGAGTGTTACTCACACATACACATGGCCTGATTTGATGAGAAGCTGTACTTCAATTCAAGCCTTATTTATTGCATTCACTAGAATTGTTTTTTTTTTCACCAATGACAATGGGTCATTGATTGAGTTTAGACTCAACTCACCCATAATAGAATGAGACCATTTATGTCAAAAAAGTCCATTGGATATTTTAACATTAAAAGTTAACATAGTTTTGAAATAAAGTTTTAAAGTTTTTACTTAAAAACACAGTAAAACCATACTATTATTATAATTTAAAAGAAGTCTGTTTCATTTCAATAGTAAAATATTAAATATAAAAATATGATTTATTATTGTGATGGCAAAGCAGAGTTTTCAGCATCTATTACTCCAGCCTTCGGTGCTGCTCATGTGGTGCTTAAGTAACCAATTTTTCTACTATTATCAATTTTATATGATACTTTTTTGGAACTGTTTGTTTTTATAGCTTGTTACAGTGTAAATAATAGCCACTTTTTTTGTGCATGAAAAAAAGAGATAAATATGTAAGCATAAATAATGTAAGGATAACATAAGGATGGGCGAAATACCAAGTGTAAATTGTTGCCTTGTGTATTAGCTATGCAATTACTTCATGAGATATTGCATTTGATAGTCATGCTGTTTTATTCCCTATTACTGGCATTTCCTGACACAGTGTGGCATGAGCTGACAGCACTCATAAAATGATTCTTTGACAGGGTGATTAGGAAAGGAATAAAAAGATTTTCTTCTATACGGCACAGGAAATTTACAGTCTAGCATTGTCTTCTTGGTTTCCCCCAATCCAATGTTTTTCAGTTGGCATTTCTGTATTCTTCACAGTATTCTTTCAATTTTTCTATACTGTTCTAAATCCTCAAATTGATAAGTCAGCAAGAGTTTGTTCTCTTAGTCCACACCACTTTATGAAACTGCTTGAGCTTGTATTTTTGGTCATATGTTAGTAGTTCAGGAATGGGAAGTTTTTGCTGAAAGTTGTTACGTTCGTAATCAGCCATGCAAAATAACAGTCTCAAATGCAGCTCTCAGACACTCGTTTTTCAATGCCTCACCGTTCTGCTGAATTAAATGCAAATACAGAAGCTCTCGCTTTTTTGGTTTTGGTTTATTAAAATAAAAAATAAAACTATATTTTTTTACAGACTGGAACCCATAAGCCTTTGTACTGTAAGCAACAACAAAGTGTCAGGCTTCATCTATTGATTTACAATATTTGCAGTATAGACTAAGGCTGCTCTGTGCCTACTCAAATATCTATGTAAGGATGTAAAGCTGCATAAAAAGCCAGACTCTATTATACCTGTTCTGTCCCACCTTGACTCCTAGTTTCAAAGTTGTACAGTTTTTATGTAAATGCATCTATGCCACCGCTGAGCTGCATTACATAGTCTGAATAAAAAAAAAATATAACGCCAAAAGTGGCACAAAATTGCTTTTTTTAAAAAAAAAAAAAAAACAGGTTTTTAAATTGTACTCAGAAGATGGCATGAATGCATTTACACAAATACAAATACAGCTGTGTCCTTTCATTCTAGGGGCTCAGTTGGTCAGAGCTGGTTTAATTTAGTCTGATTTTATGTGGCGTTACATCTTTACACAGAATTTTGAGCAGGCACAGATCAACTTTGCAGTGTAAATTAGGCAACTGACAAGTTAGGTCTGCTCTGTGCATGCTGCAAAGCTGCATAAAAGCCAAACTAAATTTTGTCTGTGCTGACCCACCTCATCTCCTATTATCAACATATATAGTTGCATTGGCTGTGTTGTAAATGCATCTATGCCACCTCTGAGTAGCATTAAACAGTCTGTGCAAGGACCTTTAAATGCTGCTTCACAAGGACCTATGTGTCAACCTTGCAGTGTAAATTTGGCTTTGGAAGACTTTAGAGATTTGGAAATGAGCGAACTATACTACAGACCTGATCTTTGGATAAATACATGAAAAGTGACACTCATGCATTTGTGCTACTGTGAATACTCTCAGATCCTCTCTCTCATAACTGTTCCACAGAAGTATTCCCTAACGCAGAGAGTGTGCCATGCAGAATAAATCTGACATTAAATGAGGATTGCTAAAGGTGCATCAGCGCTACACTGCTGTTATCCACTATATGAGCCGAGAGTAACACAATGAATAAGAGAAATTACTGACTAATTTGGTAAATTAGCTTTAAATGAGAGCACAGCGATGAAATGCAAAATTGCCGTTTGCGAGGCGAGAGGCATGTTTGTCTTGTGCGCAAGCTGCTGATAATTCCCTGGGTCTTTAATTGCATAATCATTTGAGATACCCCAACCCATGTACTCATTTGTTTTGCCGCGGCTTGATTATGTTTTCCACTTGTGTGCATCTCTATGCATGAATGTAATTAAAATACCTGGAAAAACCATTTTAGATGTCATTAACATGAACGTAGGAAGGAGATCAAGTCAATCAAGATTTAGTGCAATTTTATTGGGGAAGCTACATTAAAAGTACAAGGCTACAAACATGCCATTATTTAAAGTAGTTCAATTAGTTTGCTGTAAAACAATGGCTTCAAGTCTACAATCTTTTAAAAATAAAAGATGAAACAAATGCTCACTCAGAGTGTGTGTATTGTTGTTGTTGTTTTTCGATTAAATTATGGGCTGTCATGCTGCTTTTGTTAATATAGAAGATAGATAGCTACTCAGTGTTACAGGTTTTTTTTCCAACCTCATTTTGACATTTTTCTGATCTCTCATTTAAAGGCTGGTTGCTGTATGATTTATGAGTGGGTGACCTCAGTTAACCCAAAAGGTCAGGGTACAGCTCCACTGATAAGCAAATGAAGAGACTTTACTGTAATTAGACCACCAGAGTTGTTTGACACCTGTCTCTGTTATTCCTTTCATACTGTAAAAAGAAATTGAAATTACATAAAAGGATCTTTTAACAGCTATCCTATTTATGACTGAATGACACTGTTGAGTCTTGGCTGAGGAGATAATTATATTCAAGTTAGATTTTAAGTTGAATGGTTTTTAGTTGAAAAGAAGCTGTCGTAATGAACTGTTGTGTGTGGTTGGCGTTTCTTCTAAAAGGCTCATAGGAGCAGCCGTTCCTTCCATCATTAAAATCTTAATTTTAAAAAGTGAAACTATCAGCAGATGCATGCTTAAAGCAGCACAAAGCCTATCACCATCATTATAAAGAGTGTTATGAAGCTATGAGTCCGATTGTAAAGTCATTTCAGCTCATGCCTTGAGCAGTACAGTGACTTCAGCTGTATTGGATGCTTGTCAGATTCATGAAAGCATCACAGCTGATTGATGTGGCTCATAAATAGATTTGGGGGTCAGGGGTTTGTTTGCTATCCTTGTCCCGCTCCAGGTGTGTGTTTGTTTGTAAATGAGAAAGGTAGTTGGTGGCATTTAAGAGCCCAGAAAACCCAAAAGCTGCCTACGTAGGAAGGATTTTAAGACATTACATGCATGCTTCCCAACATGAATATTTTAGATTCAGAATTAAATAAATTTATGTAAAACTATATATGTATTAATTCGCATGTGTGTGTATGTTTATTTATTTATTTTTGTATTTAATTATTCTATTTTAGCTTTAGTATTTTCATTACTTAAATGTATTTCAGTTCGTTGCAAAGGCAACATTAATTTAATCACACTATTTTTAAAGTTTGTTTTTCGTCTAATGTGTTGTTGTTTTATTTAAGCTTTATTTCAATTCCCAAAAGATTTTCAATAGTTTTAGTTTTGTTTTAATTTTAGTTAACTATAACAAAAGTCATTGCTAAATAAAATTAATGAAGTGTACCGATTAAAATCACGAAATTCTAATTGGTTAATGTCAGCCAAAGCCGGCTTTAATTAGTGGTTCGAAATAAGTGTGGTGCTTAATTAACAGCTCTAACATGACTGCATACTGTATTTTTTTAAAAGCATGTTCTATCTTTTAATAATCACAATTAAATCATCATAATATGCAAAAGCTTCTTTAAAAAACGGGTACATGACCCATTTTCACATGTGGCTATTTGTGCAATTAGGTTTTTCCTGAGATCTTAGCAATCCATGGCTTTTTAGAATATTTAAAAACTTAATTTGCCTTATTTGGCCCAGACTAATGTGGCTTTACTGACTGTAAGCTGAAAATGTGAAAAAACCTGACCTTTGATATGCTGTTCTATTTTTTTTTTTATCCAAAGAACGAGAGATCAGACTTATTGTCCTCAAGTGGCTGTGTGTGTGTGTGTGTGTGTGTGTGTGTGTGTGCATGT
This sequence comes from Puntigrus tetrazona, assembly GCF_018831695.1. Lineage (NCBI taxonomy): Eukaryota > Metazoa > Chordata > Actinopteri > Cypriniformes > Cyprinidae > Puntigrus > Puntigrus tetrazona. The sequence continues at coordinate 14,112,237 of NC_056712.1, forward strand.
GTTTTGTGCCGGTTTGGATTTGAACTGTAATAATCTCATCTTTGGTTCCCAGTCAGGTCATGAGAGCATCTCTGTATTTACACTTTTTACATATTCAATTTTGATGCATGTGTGTTATCACTAAACCAAGCCAACGTCTAAGAGCAAGAAGCAGTCTTTTAAACCTCCGTTTACACTACACTTGTTTGTAACTGTCTGCGGTAAAGTTCATTGCTTTAATGAAGTGCTAGGTGTCACAGGAAGCGATATTCACACCAGTAATGTGGCATCTGAGAACAGTTTGATGTTCTCGCAGTTAGTCAAAGTACTTTAGCTGGTGTGCTGTTGAAATATCAAATCATTTTTTGCAAAAACAAAAAAAAGGGAGCTGAAAATAGAATTTAATAGCTTATGTGGACACCTTGTGAACAAACCTACTGGGGAGGAAAAACTGATATTAACCCATGCTTTCTCTCTGTTGTTTCTCAGAGGTTTATCAGCTCAGCCTTCCCGAAGACCAGAAGCTGAGCGTCACCACGGTAACGGTGGGTCAGAGTGCCGTGCTCACGTGTGCAGTCACGGGAGACCAGAGGCCGCCAATCATCTGGAGACGCAACAACCATGCCCTCAACATGCTGGAACTGGAGGACATTAACGTGAGTGACGCACCCCTTTCATTTTATTCAGTCTCCGTCACGCTTTCATCCAGTCGAGTGTGTGTATATACAAGCCATCTGGAAAGCGCTTCAATCAGGTACCTTTTTAAAGCTGCTGAAAGCAAATTTCAAGCCAAATAAATTGACACACAAGTGCAACCGCACGTTCAACAGCGGCCTTGTTTTGAAATGATTTGACATGGTGTGGGATCATTCGATGTTCAATCTAATTCTCGTCATCTCTCTTAATGTTCCTCGATTTAGCTAACATTCAAGAAAGAGATGGAAGCCAGGTGGGATTTCACAAAAGAAACCCATAAATAACACAATAGCAGCTCCAAAGTATCTGGGTTTTCTAATGTTTTACAGTTGTGCCATGCTCCAGCTGTAATATATATTTATTACAGTAACCTTAACCAACCCAGGCTGATGGAATATGGCCCCATGATACCAAATTGAGATATGAGCGATGTTTTAAATGTTCACCCTGTAACGCAACATCACTCAACACAGCCACAACTCAATAGAAAGCACATTAGTGTAAATGAGGATTGAGAGAGAAGATACTCAAGAGAAACTAAATGGGTTTGGCAGTCTTTTATGATGCTTGATTGAGCCAATATGAAATGAAGTCATTTAAGACGAGAAGAACAGTTAAGAAAAGAATTAAACAGAAGTACTTAAATAAATGAAAGCAGAATAGAGAATATGGTATGTCTCTCTGGGGATAAGCTGCAGGGAAGAAATTGAGTCTGTCTAACATAAATGAATACAATTTCATTAAAGTGCTCAATATATTTATGGATATAAGTTTGTGAGCTTGCTGTCTGCCAAGGAGGAAATTTGTATTCCCAAAACACTACTGTTTATCTTAACAATATATTATCTTGAACGTTTCCATTGTCCTTGACTTTCATTTTATTTAAATTTTTATTTATTTTTTTTTATTTGCAGAATCTAATGTCGAGTAAATCTGTTCATTCTTCTTTATGTTACAGTGTGTGTTTATATCTATTAGGAGTGTGTATATTTGACCAGCCAACTGCTTGGCTCACTGTGGTATTCATCAATTGAGTCAACACTCAATAGCCTCTGTGTCATCCTTAATATATTAAAACTTTATGAGGCCTTTAAATGAGGAAGGAGTCTCTTGCTGCCAAGATCCATCTCTAGAACCCTTACTACAATTTAAACCAGACGGGACATGCATATGTGCACACAAGATGGTACAGTACCATCTACATGAATAATCTAAAAACTCAGAGGAAAGCTTGTTTAAATGTCAGCAGCTCTAAAAGCCACAGACAATCCTTTAGGACAGCAGAGCTGGCTGAACTACGCCAGAAAATGCAGAAAAGCATTCACATAGTTTCAAGATAGCCTACATTGCCAGACCACTTAATGTCATCATGCCTGTCATGTCAAGGCCGGTTGCATTAACTATTTTATATTATTTTATATTTTATTTAATTATTTGTTATTAATCAAAGTAATATTAGGTTCAGTCAATTTTTATTATGAAACTGTCTTTCTTTTTTTCTTTCTTTCTTAATCTTCTGTCAGAGAGAACCTCATTAATCCAAGTGTAGTTAGAGGTAATTTTATTAAGTTCAGTGAATCCCGTCTTCATCTAAGGAAGCATCTTCCACACGTTAATGTTCTGAAAATGAGGGATCTTGCTGAGCGTTGCGTCATGGGACGCAACTGAGACCACCACATGGCCATTATTATGAACTGCTCACTGAATGCATAAAACAAAACATTATTGAGGCACTAAAACTGTTGGTAAAACATTATCAAGGAACCGCGGGAAGAACTGTTTAAGCTAGCATCCATAATCATCCAAGCTGTATTTCCCGTTCAACATTAACCAAAAAGATAAATGATAAACTAGATAAACTAATGTTTGCATGTTACATCTTATCACTTTTGCACCTGAAATAATTCTTGAAACTGAATTGTTTTATTTGGATTGATTTCTTCTCTACAGATCCCCTCTCAGGTAGGTTCATGTTTTTGGGTCTGCATGCCTTTAAGCTGCTACAGTCAGAAAACCCTGAAGCTAATCACTTCTAACACCACAATTAACCCTCGGTGACTCACAAATCTGAAGACCAGGTTAAGGTGCCTGCACTATTGAGCTGGTTCAGAGTCGAGGGAAATGAAGGAGCTGGTGGTTTGCACTCTTCAGCGCTTCTTCAAGACATTCTATTTCTCTGTTCATTTACCATGAGGGTTACGATGCCATATACTGACCTTATATTTTGCCGTGGTATGCCATAAATCATATCCTTTATATAATACACTGTAGTGTAAAACAGCATTGGGGAAATATGTTGAAATGGATAGATTTAAACTAAATACATTTATGTTAGGCTATTCATTATACTAATAAGTTATAAATTATATAGAAATTATAGATATTAGTGCTGTCAAATGATTAATCACGATTAATCGCATCCAATTTTCACATTTTTGTTGACATTATGTATGTATTATGGATATATAAATAAACACACATACTGTTTATATATATATAAGCAACATATTCTTCTTAAATATATGTATGCATATGTTTGTATTTATATATACATAATAAATATACACTGTGCACACTCATATATTATGTAAACAAAAAGGTTTATTTTGAATCCGATGAATCACAATTAATCATTTGACAGCGTTAATAAATATATAGCTGTAAATTCACATTAAAACGTCACACAGGGAATAACATCTATATTTTTGGTGAATCAACATCAAAAACAATCAAGTCTAAAACATGAAAACATATTGCCATTGATGAATATCACTTCCCAGCAGGATTCAAAAGAAGAGCACGTTTGATTATTGTCTCAGTTTGTTCAGTTTTAAAGATACATGAACAATATAATGCCAGGTTGTTCCATCATTCTATATTGGCACTCGTTAAGTAGAAAGTTAAGTAGAGTTTGTTATGCTAGTTATAAACAGTGTTGGGGAAAGTTATCTTTGAATGTGATTTATTACAATATTATTGCCTTACAATTATATTCAATTGCTCCCTAAACAAGTAACTAATTATATTATTTATTTTTTTATGGAATTAATACGCTAGAATACTTTTGAGTTTTTTGGGGGTTTTTTATCTGGGCAGGGCTTGCTTGTTTGCTTTAAATAAATTATACTTGTCTTATTTAACATAATTATTGCAGGTTTATATAATATTCTGAATTTGCATTTGACTGAATGCATGTTGACATTTACTCTAAAACTAAAGTAATTTAGTTTTTTAGTATAAGTAAAGCTGATTTCTCTCAACATGGCAACACAGTAGCTGTCAGTGAATACATGGAAAACATGTAGCTGGAGTTACTTATTTAAAATGAAAAAGTAATGCATTACATTGCTAATTACTTGCAAAGGTAATCCGATTACGTAGCTTGCATTACTTGTAATACTTGTAACACTTCTTATAAGTGTAAGTTAGTAACGTCACTACTTTCAGTTTGTCTCTCCCAATACTGGTGTACACATTCACTATGGCTTTGTGTGCATACATGTGAGCGCCCATGTTTCTGCAGTCATTTTGCAGCCTAATCAAATCAAAATTAACATATTTAATCAGAACCATCTAAATCGTCCTTGAAAGAATACTTCCTGGGCATGAGGATGTCAGGAAAAGCCGGTTGACCTTGTAAAAACAACTGCGTTTGAATACATTAGCTTCATGGGGTTTGTTTGGACATTGATGGTATTTCTCTTCAGCCTTTTGTTGTCTCTGATGTTGCTTGTTGCTTTATGCACTGTTTCTTCTTTTTTTCTATTCTCGTCATTAGACTTTCAAATTACTGGTGCGATCTGATTTTATTTCATATTCAGAGGCTCCTCTGTTTTGCCTCTTTTTAAAATGCTATTTTTCTGTACTGCTGTTTTCACTCATTAAGAGCACATTGTGAGAAAAAGGGGCTTGTTTATTTGCATGATCAAGGTCATGGCCTGTAGTGAGCAGAGTTTTACATCCTCACTGATGCATATTAAGACCCTGCTGAACTGCTGTACTTCATCGATTGCGCTGTTAGAACTATGTAGCTATGTAGAAACAGTAGTTTTAATGTCTTGTAAAATTTTTTTATTCTTCAGCCTGTCTGGAATTACATAAATAATCTGAAAAAAACTAAATCCAGAAGAACTGTGGCAAAGTCTCCAAGATGCTTGAAGAAACCTTTTTGCAAAGCTGCATTACTGTGAAAAGTTTTAGGCAATTGCCATCAAGTGAGGGTGCTTTCAAAAATAAAACCTGAAATTTTCTTTATCGGTTAACGTCTGTTAACTAAATCAAATCAACATTTGGCTTAGCATCCTTCGCATTTTAAAGCAGGTATTGCCCTCAGTGAAAGGTTTTTCAGGTAGCTTTGCTTGTCTTAGTAATTGCTGTAATGTTCTTCTGGATTTTAGTCTGTCTGAGTTTTTTCTGATTCTTCATGTAATCCCAGACAGTAGTGTACAGTGGATATTTATTTGGGGGTTTTACTTGGCAAAGAACATATGCAATTTTTTGCATTTCTCATGTAATTCTTTTAACAGTTGGCCGTCCTAATTTTTCGCAGTTTCTGTATGTGATTCTTTTATCAGTTTGTAGACCCAATTTCCACTTTCCCTTACATGTTCTCTAAGGTCTGTGTGTAAATACACACTATTCCTATTTAAAGAGAGAGTTGAAAATTCCATTATTTATTCACTCTCATTTGATTTATAAACTGTACGACTTTTTTTCCATCTGCAGAGCACAAAGATGTTTTTTTTTGTTTTGTTTTTTTCCTTTATACAATTCATTATTTGGACAAAAACTATTATTTTCATTCCTTGTGTTCTGCAGAAAGCCATACACAAAACGGCTGGGTGAGTAAATGATAACAAAATGCAGATTTTTGGACCGAACTGTACCTTTAAGTCTGTTGTTTTTCTCAGAAGCAGTGTGTGGAGAATAAATGGTGTGTGTAGAGCTTTAATGACGGCCTGCAGCCGAACTGATGCAAATGTCCGCTGCAATCTGCTCCTATTGATTACCCTGTTTTTTAACTGTCCTCGTTCTCCTTTTCTTTCTCTTTCAATCCCTCTGCGTTTTCTTCTCACCGCGTCAGTTTCTTATTTCTCTCTGCAGCCCAGTATCTGGATGCTTGATTGCGCTTCCGCATTTTTATTTGAAGATTTATGTGTTCCAGCTAATGTTGATTATAGGACTACACTCTGACATTTCCAGCTCTGGGCTGTTGTTTGCACTTGTGTGTCATAATCTTTCACTCTATAAGGTCACGGTGATGGTAGTTTTGTGTATTTTTAACAGGATTTCGGAGATGATGGATCACTGTACATTACCAAGGTGACCACTACGCACATGGGCAACTACACCTGCCATGCAGACGGCTACGAGCAGCTTTTCCAAACGCACACCCTGCAGGTTAATGGTATGTAATTTACGAGCACATTCACTTGCGTTATTGACCATTCACAATCTAGTTTTCCAGAGACCTGTATAATAAAGAGAAACAATTAAATATTTAAAGAAACAATCAAAGTTCTATTTATATATGATGTAATTTATATGAGTATAATCCATATAAGTAAATACTTTCTTAATATATGCAGTATGTGTGTGTCTTTTATGTATACACGTAGTAAACACAGTACAAAAACATTTATTTTGGATGCAATTAATCACGATTAATCTTTTGACAGCACTAATATATTTATTTGTAAAATAATGAAATAATCTTCATAATTCTGATTGTCACAGTTATTAAAACATTTAATGCAAATGTATGCATTATAATAATATATATACTGGCACCCATGCTTTTTTTGATAATTTCATAATGGTATTAATTTCTTCAGAAGGGCAAAGGGTCTTTTAGCATCCTCCTCATTCTCTCTGCTTGAAATACAAGTTTTTCATCATTCCTTGAACGCCTGCTTTTCTCTTGCCATTTCTGACTAATATATATGAAACTCAGCACAATAACATGGCCCTAAATGATAACATCACATTTTAATTGGATGAAAAAAAAACAATTGAACTTGTCTCCGAAGTTGTTGCCTAGCAATTAATCATGGTCAGAGCTGGAAGGAAATTGAAATTAATTAGGAGATGACACATGTTTGCTTTTTGTGTTTTAAGTCACAAGGGCACTAGTCCTCCCTCTTTACATAATTACGCTTCCTGATGACCAAGAGCATTTGAATATTGTTTGGTCTATTTTTTCTCAGTCCTCAGTCAATTTCCCTTTTTTTAATTATTGCATCTGTGTGTTAATTTAAGCTAAAGCATTTACATTTCTTTATAGGAGACAAACACTTTTGAATTAATTTCCTGCATGGCACACGGCAACTTTTTTTTTTTTTCGTTTGTTGTCCTTAGTGCCTTTTTTCATTTATAATAATGACAATCTAATGATGTAGCTTTGTTTCCCAGGCAGGGTTTCATTTGATTGCTAACTGAGGTGAATATAACAGGCAACAACAAAAAAGAAAAACATTAATAACCCTCTTTACGAAGCCTATATCTGTAATAAATGTGTGTGTGTGTGTGTGTGTGTGTGTCTGTGTGTGTATATATATATATATATATATATATATATATATATATATATATATATATATATATATATATATATACATTAGTGTAAGTGGGTGTGGGTGTCATTTTCCATTTTTTTTAAGACCCTAAAGAGCACACAGATGTATGAGAGCAGTGTTAGCTGGGAAAATGAAAGGGGTCTGACAGGTTCACAGAGACCTGCTGAGTCTCAGAGGTGGTGAAATGGAGAGGAAACTCTAATCGAGGACACTGAAAGCTCATCAGCGCTGGCGCACATACAAAAGCTCCAGAATAACACACACCTTTCGCCGCCGCATGTAATGGACACGTCCACACACCGAGAGAGACAAAGACAAACATAAACTAATAAATCTGACTCTCAATTTCACGGAGGAACAAATACACACAGAGAATTTATCCGGTCCAGTGATGGCGGACTTACACGCTGCCGAGCCAAGACACTTGCTTATTCTCACAGAAAATCAACACTGAGAGAAAACAAAGAGAAGGAGGGCAGAGGAATAAAAAGAGGGAGATTGGGGGAGACAAGGGGCCATGAGAATTTTGTGATAGAGCTGTCAGCTTTGATGCGTTTCACACAGGGGACAATCTCAAGTCGATCCCCAGGTAATAAAATACACACAAAGATAGATACAGGTACACACACAGACATCTACACACAGAATGAAAAGTCACTTCGTAAGGATTTTTATCATTTCTAGGTCGAGCTTAGTAAAGAAAGAGTAAAAAAGAGAGAGCACTGGCTGTGTTCTTTAGTTTCATTTTTTTTAGAAAAAGATAATTAACCCAAATGAAACGTCTGTCATTATTTGGACAATTTACCAACTTTTTTCCAAAATGGGGGTTTTATTTTTTATTATCTTAGCTAAGGAAATGAAAATAAACCAGATGCAAAAATGTTCAGACATGAAAACAGTGGGGACAAATATGCTGCAAAAATAAGAATAATAGGAATAATAATAAGTATGAAACATTTTTTAAATAATTAATGAAACTAGGACAAAAATAAGTTCATATGATTTTTTCTGAAGATATTATTACCTAAAATCTGGTTTAATCCTCACACAGCTATTTTTATGAGCTTCAAAACACTTGAGTCCTATGAACAATATACGACTCAAGTGTTATATATATATATATATATATATATATATATATATATATATATATATATATATATATATGTAATCAATGGCGCATAGCCTTAGGAATGAGGCTGCTGAGTGATGTACATAATCAGAGCCATGCTGATACAGAGCATGATATAAGTGATATTATGTCTTTATTTACAGCTGTTTGTTAGTGCTGTTGATCAATAAATAAACCTTACATTAAAGTATTTAAATATACTTTAAATAATTTAAACCTTTATATTGCAATAATTTTATTTCACATTTAATCTTCAAATTAATGTACAAACAACTGACGAGCCCCTTCCTTTAACTTATTAGGGTTGATATTTAACCGTAGTCATTAAATATTAAATTATAATTAGGAACTCAAAAACTATGAAGTTGTTATTAATTAAAAACTATTAGGTTGTTTTTGGCTGTTTCTTTAAGAGCTGTTACTGCCGAACGTGACACGGATCTAACTCTTAAAATGTTTTCTGACCCATTTCAGTCTCTAAAAATGAACTAATGAGTTGAATCGGGTGTGTTAGATGAGGGAGACAGCGCTGGGATGCTCCAGGACAGTTTTGAAAAACCATTTCAGAGGCGTTCTTAACACACACGCAGTTTTAAGGCAGCACGACATTGCATGCACGTAGTTTCTTTCATGATTTGATATATATTAAACAATTGGATCTTTGTAATTTTTTGCCATTTTGGAGCTTGTCATTTTTATTTAAAGGTGAGCAACTCATGTTGTAATGTCAATAAAATATTGATTTGTAAGCATGTGCTTTTAGAATGATATTAGACATGGTGCACTCTCTTTCTCAAACTCAATATCACAGATATGCTGATATGCTTTCCTACATTTCCATCATGCATGACTTTGGTTTCACACGGTTTACTGTTTATCATAATCTGCTCATTACCAATGAGCTGATCTTGGAACACCACAAGTGCCTGAGCATGCGATTTTTACACTAAATGATTTCTGCTTTCCACTCGTGAGTCGAACTCCACAGTAAATAGTCTGAGTCCCAGGGAGCTTAAGACTCAGATTCTACTCCCTGTGCCTTGAAGCAAAGCATTTCATTAAATCAAGCCCCTTGGTTGCTACAAAATGGTGCCCCCGCCACTGCTGTCCAAACATTTCCTCTCATCTCTCCCATTTCATCTCATAGAGTTCTAAATAAAGCAAACTGGTTAAATACAGATACTTATTATTATTGTCCTTGTTATCATCGTGCTTGGCTCGTTTTGTTTAGTTTTTTTTTTTTTTCCTAAGAATCTCGGATTTAGTTTTAGTCTTGATCTTGATTTAATAGTTAATGACAAATTGGCCACCGTCCTCTCAAGCTCATTTGAGTTTTGTGATGATTTGGTGGCAGATACAGTATATGTGAAAGTCAAAAGGCAAACAAATAATTCTAATCATTCAGGGTGTTTTTTTATTTGTTGATTCATTTACTTACACTTTTCTCCTTTCTTCATAGTGCCTCCTGTTATCCGGGTGTATCCAGAGAGTCAGGCTCGCGAGCCGGGGGTCACAGCCAGTCTGCGGTGCTACGCTGAGGGCATCCCCGACCCACAACTCTCATGGCTGAAGAACGGCATGGACATCACCACAAAACTCTCCAAACAACTCACACTTCAGGGTACAAACAAATAACCATTAGAAATGTTGTTCTTACGAAATGACACTTTGACACGAAAAGACACTTATGAATGGGAATCAATGGGAACTAAATCGTTTTGATTCTGGTTCCTAATGGTCCGTTTCAAGAGGATTTTAGTTTATTAAAGAAATAAATATTTAGAAAGAAAAAGCAATTCCACTGCCAAATGAAATAGGACATTTTAATAATAATAATAATGTGTTTATACAGACTTTTAATGACTTTTCACGAGAGGAGAGTCTTTTAGAGGAGACATTAAGTATATAGTACCATTCAGACATTTGTGGTTGTAAGACTGTTTGCTTTTTTATATTTAAACTTTTCATTTAGCAGGGATGAATTAAATTGGTCAAAACTCAGAGTTATTATATATATATATATATATAACCACTTCTGAATTCTGCTTTACACTAGCTAATTTCACAATGAAAAAAATGTACCCATATCTTTACACAAGCAGACGCTGATCTTGTGATTCTGAAGAAGCTTTATATATCCGTGATGCCTGCTGGTTGCACTGTAGCAGTGATTGACGTGTTTGTCATGATCTAGATCTTTACTCAATCCCACAATCCCCCCTGTGGGGCCTCTCATCAACAAACATTTCTCCGAAGTCAGCTGTTCAGACTAAAGCTAACATGACAACTTGAGAACACTATAAATGTTTCAGCCGTTATCAAACACATTTTTTACCATCCCATTAGAAGAACTTACATAAATAGAGCCGTTTCTGTCTCAAGTGATTTAGAAGTGATGGAGGAAAAGTTCACTCTAGGCTTTCCTTCATCCTTTTTTTTTTTTTTTTTTTTTTTGTTTCCAGCTAACGGGAGCGAGGTGCACATCAGTAACGTCCATTTCGAAGACACCGGCGCATATACCTGCATTGCCCGTAACGAGGCGGGAGTCGACGAGGACATCTCCTCTCTATTCGTGGAGGACTCTGCTCGGAAAACGTGTATGTATAAGTCATGAAGTGCAGCCCATCTGTCCTTATGATGGAACTTCACTTCCTGTTTCTTTGCATTATTCATCAGAGTGAACGTTAATAGTTTATAAACTTCAGATAACTTTAGATAATAGAAAAAGATGCAATAATGGAAGAAGAGTCCCAGAGGCCTGATATTGCAATATTTTGTCAGCAGTTTTACAGTGTATTGAAAAATTTTATATATTTATATATATATATATATATATATATATATTTGCTTAACTGTCACTTTTGATCATCATAATGGGTCCCTACTGAGTAAAAGTATTGATTTCTGACCTAGAGTTTTGAACAGTATGTAACACACACACACACACACATATATATATATATATATATATATATATATATATATATATATATATATATATATATATATATATATATATATGTGTGTGTGTGTGTGTGTGTGTATTTTTCATATGAATGCTTATGGATACTCTTAGGTAGTTTACTGTATTGAAGCTATGAAGCTGTGGGCAGTGAAGGATGCAGAGTAACCTCACAGGTCACCATACAATCATCGGTCACATTTTCGGTAATGTTTTTGCGGAGGTGTTGGAACGTATACTCCACAGACGGAGTTCAGAGGTCTAGCTATTGTAGTTTAGCGAGATATGATCGAGCAATGCACTGTGCACACAGAATGCCATGGTTTCCTTACAGGTCATAAAACCTGAGCCAGTGCTGTCTGTGTGCATGCATAATGGATGACAGTATTTACACAGATTCACTACTGCTCTGCCCACTGATCTGGAGCCAATTCATCCAGACCCTTTGATCTCTTCACTGACAGGTGAACTCCTCCAGCTGTCTGGATCAGCGCTCGCTGTAGACCGTCTCACTCATGCTTTCTTCTCAAGCAGACTAATACGATGTCTGCTTGTGTGGAAATGTAGTACGTTAGAAAATATACTCATAGGTGTGTCGTCACAAATCCTTTGTATTAGAAGATATATGTCTTTTGGACACAAAATCAGCATCGATGTTAGTGTCTAAAGGAACGGTTCACTGGTTTGTTGGCTGCTGTTTTTCATGTTGTTTCAAGCTTCAAAACACATTGTGGAATAGTCCAAATGGCTACTGCTACTGTATTCCAAATGATAAAAAAAAATGCAATTATTGAATTAATCTCCTACAGCAGCATCATTTTAGTATTATTTATATATTACTGTAGAATTAGTTTTAGTATATTATTATAGTATATATTAGTATTCGTGGTAATGCTTTTTTTTAAGTGTCTTTGTTAAACATGTTACACATAATTACTATTATAATAACAATTAATTATGCATAATTACATGCAATTAACCCTAAGCCAAACCCTAACAATATACTGTAGTAAATGCATGTAGTTAATTAATATTTCTCTGTACTTAAGTGTATAATTACTGTAACTAGGACACATTTAAAAAGGTGTAATCATATTTATCAATGCTTTATAATAACTTTCATTATGTTTTCATCATTAACAAACAGTATATAATGCTTAATGGATCATGAGTTAATATATATATTCAAATAGACACGTGAGATAATGTGCTTATTAATGTTTACTAATGAACTTATTTCATGTTACCTAATGATTAACCATTCATTATTTCAAGTACATTAAAATGCTTGCAGCTTCATTTCAGTTATTTTAGTATTCTTTATTTATTTATTTTAGTATTAGTTATTTTCGGTATCAACAGTGCCCTACAATGAATCTGAATTATTGAGTCAGTGATTTAAACTAATCAGTTGCATTCATTAAAAATAAATACATAAATAAGTTAAAAGAATTATTCATTTCTAATTCAAACATTGTCATTTCTCATGAGCTCTCTAGACTTCTCTCTAAGAGATCTAGGCATCAACATTTTCTATGATTGAAAACTTGCTAAACTATTGTATAGCTTATGTAAATAAAATAGGCAATTTTTATGATATATTAATGTTGCTTTTGTATCATTATTGCACTATTATTCACTGCATTACTAATTTCAAAGTGCATAGAGCTAAATTATTTATAATTCTTTAATCTTCCCCAGAAGGTTTTGATCAACATGAAGGTGAGCGATTAATTGAATTTTGTGTGAACTGCTCTTTTAATGCATTAGTGTGTGTCACGAATAGCTCTGATACGTCTCTTGTGTTAAAACCGGGCTAAATGGTTGGATTTGATAGTCTGTGCTATTGCTTTCATTGTGCATGAGAGGAACAATCCTGCACTGTCAGCTGGGATTTCCTCTTGCATTATTCCTGCAACGGCAGGTCTGAACTCATAAGCCTGGGATGATACACGGCTCCCTGCTTCCACAGAGCGCACCAGCCCGGCAAATACATTTCCAACTTGTGCCCAAGCACTACATTTAAAATCTTTCTTATTGATATCAATGAGCCTTTAGCACGCTGCGTCAGCTTTGTGTAATGAATTTGTCCTTGTTGCTGCGTAACTTATGAATGGTAGCTGTGGTTTCCATACAGTGTAGGGCATGCCTGAAATCCCCTTCCACTAAGGTTTGACAGCCATTGATACAGAGCAGCAAAAGCTAGGACTTACAGCACAAAGTTGTGTGTTGGTTGTTGAATGTACAGTGAGGATTACAGCTTCTGAAAGGTTGTAAGGGGCGTGTGATAAAAGTAATCGTACATCTAAAGGGCAAAACAAGGTGAAGTTGGAGGCCAACCATTAGCAATTGGGGTCAGAGCCGTTCTACAGGTCAGCAGGGAAAAACACACTGCACTCAGAGGGGAGATAATGATCTTGGTCCCCTCTCTCTCTCTCCTCAAGCTTTAAAGGTCAGACAGTGTCCCTCAGCCCAGCCACGGTGCTATAGAGATCATGAAATTGGATGTCCGCCAAAAAAAGTCAAATCTTAAGGGCCACTGAATAAAAGTCTGCTGCAATGATAGTATGTGTCTTCCAGTTTTGCTTCTAATATGTAGCTTTGGTGTAACAACCACACAGGTTTTTAGCTGCTTTTTTCAAATATTGCTATTAAATAATATTAAAATGTTTTATTTTAATACATTTGTAAATATATTAATAAATAAATATATTTGAACATTTATTCTGTGATGGCAAAGCTACATTTTCAGTAGTCAGTACAGTATTCAGAATGACATGATCATTCAGAAATCATTCCAGTATGTTGATTTGGTGCTCATATATATATATATATATATATATATATATATATATATATATATATATATATATATATATTCTGACACTAAACTTTTAAATGGCATAAACACATAAACCTAATGTTAATTATGTAAATGGTATTTAAATATTTTGTGGTATTTTGTGGTTATTTTATACATATTTAGTGAGCCAGTAGTTTCATATCCTGTTTCCTCGCAAGGGATATTTAGTACCATTTTTTTGCCTATTATTACAGATGCTATGACCGATCACGGGGGTTTAGTTCAAGAATTAGCATTTTTGGAACAAATAGTTTTTTGGATACCAGTTTGGAATCCATTGTTATTTTTGGACTTCCATTTATTACTGCGTTTAGACTCTAAACAGTCCAACACCAAAAGCAGTCTCCACGTAAAGTAATGCAAACACTCCGGCTCAATTAAGCAGTGAAGCAAATCCTGCAGCAAGTTGCTATCATTAAATTATTTGAGTACATCTTTGGTCCCAGAAGACATTTTTTACATGGAAATGTCAGCAGATGTGGGCTGTGGCAGAACAATTTAAACAGACAAGTGATTTGAGGCTGGGGTGATGCGAAGCACTCAGGTGTGATTGTGCTCATCATCATCTAAGAAGAGAGACAATATGCTGTTGCTGTCTTGTCAAGGGGGAAAAAATAGTGGCCAAGTATTTAAGGCTGTCAGATAAACACCACCTGCTGCAAACATACAAACAATAGTAGTGCTGATCTCCCGGTGGTCTGCTGCAGCTGTGTGCTTGTTGGATTATAGGATTCCATGTTTGCTCTGCTGTTATTATGAGAGATGGCGAACACAAATAAAAGAATAGATGCATGCAAGCAAAATGTCTCTGAGTTCCCACAATTCCAAAGTCATACACGAAACCACTGCATGTTAGCAAGAGTCTCAGCAAAAGCCAAATGTGATGGGTGCTTTGTCCATTTATCTACTTTTTTTGTTTGGATCAGGCGGTCTACTGTAGGGATCTTGTCAAAATTATAATTTCACACCCTGTAATTTTGTGTTCTGCTCTGTCACAGACTAGGCCCGTCTGAACAATGTCAGCATCAATTTCCATTGCATGCTGGGATATGCCAGTGAACATGCATAGTCTTTCAGTGCTCCACCGGCAGAATTTTTAGTGCACAGAGCTCAAACCTAAAAAACAATACGTAGTATGTGGCCCCTTTCTTTCTTCCAGATTTATTTAATGAATAGTGTTCAAAAAACTTTTCTGAACACTTTTTTGAACTCACACAGCTGGTTTCACTAAATTGGTCTTTTTCTAATACAGAGCTTTTGTGTTACTTTGGAAAAGATCGAGTAGCACATACGTCAAACGGACCACTTTTAAACTACATACTTTAGCAAAGTTTGAATGCTTCAGATTCCATTCATTGTGATTGCATTTAGTGCATTTATTTTACATGATAGATAAAAAAATGAGTGATTTGATAGTGAATGATATAGATATAGTATACTTGTATATATAAATAGCCCATAGTTGTAACATACCAAGTAATTGAAGTCAGCATATCATTTTATTTTCTTAATTTAAGTTACCAGTCTTGTGCACTGAAGACTGGAGTAATATCACAGGAATAAAGTAAAAAAAATTTAATATAAAAAATATATATTTTTTATTATTGTATAATATTTCACAATATAATTCATATTGTTGTTGTTGTTGTTTGGGTGAGCATAAAAGACAAAAACATTGCACATATTTTTTACTTTTATGTTATATATTATATATTATAATTTCTGTTTCATGCTGACTTTCAATTCTTCAGCTAAAAATTTAGTGCTTTTTCTTAGTTTATGTCAATAATAACTGACCTGAACACATCCTGTGTGTGCGAAACTGTGTCTGAAAGCCAGATTTCCTGGACAGTTGAACCTTACACTTTGTATCACCGCTCGAAGGCAGAAATTAGTGGCTATTTTCTTTTCTTTCTTTCATCAAATGTATTTTCTGGAGTCTATTTCAGCATCAGCCCTTCTCTGAGGTGTTGGCCTACACCTGAGGGCATTAACCTCAATATCCAAAAGACTGTAGGAGTTTGTATTAAAGTTTAAAGAAAGCAATACCAGCAAAATAAGGTAGTGCACTCATCTGTAAGGCAGCATGACCTTCCAAACCTACTGAATACACAGTATTTTCCCATATACACGCTAGACACCACATACAGAAAACTGGAAAGTTTGCTTCAACAAATCTTTCAGTCATATAGCATATTCACTTATTGAGTCTTCATAATTGTCATAATTAAATCGTGTTCGCTCTTTTAATTATGCAGGACCACCAGGGGAATATGCATAAGGAGCATTAACGTGACAGAGTTGCATTCTCAACTCATGAATACTTTGATAGGTCCATGAATGATTCAGAGAGGCAAAGCAGAAACACAGACCCCAGGCATTTGTCTTGATTAGTTTTCCGTTGTGTTGGAGACCTAATTAGAGTCCAACACTGGCCTTCACCTGTTACGCCATCACAGACGACTCGTACCACTGCTTTATCTCCCACCGGCAGCTTGAAATGTGACTCTCCTGTTGGGAACAGCAGTGTTTCGGTCAGAGAGCACTTGAGGTAAGCTTTGTGGTTTTTTCCCAGCAGCCGTGTTCCACTAACCTGAACCATTTTGATGAATAGATGAGCTGTATTATGCAATGCAATGTATAAATGGGACTTTTATGAGGAAAAATCTTTAAAATAGTATGTGTGTTTTTAAAAATGTAAAAAAATGGTGTAGCTCTATCTAATTAACGTTCTGTGTAAAAAAGCATTTTGGGGACTTACAGTTGGCTATTATTTGCTCATTTATTTAGAACGCTAAGTAAAAAGAACAAAATGAAGGGAAAATAAATCAAATACATAACAATGAATATAAAAATATAGTATAATCAATAATTATAATATACAATTATTACAGAAAAAACTATTAATTACTTTACATACAGGACTGTGGGATGGAAAAAAAAAAATTTGTAGACCTATTTTATTTTTCTGTACTTGGTGTAACATTTATTCATGATAAACTTCATCTGAATGCTGTCTACATCGTGCTGAATAGAGTCTGCAAAATAGTCTGGTAGCTTAGGCCTATTAAAAAAATGTATAATGTAATAATTTTGATAATCAAGGTCACGCAGGTTTGTTTACATGGAAAGAAAAAAGATAATTCCCTCAGCATAAAAATTCATCCACAACATATTAGCACAGTCCCATTAGTTAATATTACATTCCCACAAATTAATATCTTATAATAAAAATGTATTAATAACAAGTAAAGCAAACATGTCTTCTCCTGGTTACTGTAGAACAATATTTTATTAGCAATATACAAAATATTATGGTACCGGTTGCATGTTGAGTCTTAAGTGTAAAATAGATGGTATTCCTTTAACATGTAAATTGTATAAACATCAAATATACATATACTTTACACCTAGATCAACAGTTTGACTCTTTACTTCACCAGTATCCATACACTACTAAAAGCAACCTCTTATTCCTGTAATTCTATATTTCCCCTGCCTGGTGATGAATCGTGTCAATACTCAGTGTTATTGGAAAAGACTCCAGATCACATTACTTCCAAACCACTCCTTTCTGCTTTCATTTTGTAGCGGAGCTCCATGTTTCCTGAATCTTTTTGTAACATTTCTCAGCATTTGCTGATACAATGGCAGTATTTTTCACAAAAGTCTTTTAGATTGCGCCGATGCATTAACTCATAGAAAAGAACTTGACTAAGGACTTTTGAAGATTAACTCTAGCTCCGTTACTGTGCTCTTCTGTCTCCTTGATGAAGTAGGAGAGCAGAATGAGAATCGCTTGGTGCAGGGATTGTAGCACAGGTGAATTGTGGGAGATTGATTTGCAGACTGAGAGAGATTGAATCAGATTGCTGAGGAACAGTTGGAGGTCACATCTTCACTACGGAGCTGCACTAGTGAACAATCACAAAATAATAAGTAGGAGTTTTTGGACATTATTGGCATAATATACTGTTCTTTTTCTCGCTAACGAGTCACATTTATCAGTAGATACATGGTGACAAATATTGCCCAGGAATATTAACAACATATCTGTTATTTGAGGGTAATGACCATCAAGAATCATTTCTTCGTAACGGAGGTGTTGTTATTGTAGTTATTGGCCTATGTATTCTGTACTAAAATGTTTTAGGAATTATTCAGGAGTTAATTGTGTGTGATATTTTTTGGTTATGCTTTGCTAAGTCGCTTGATTGTCATAAAACCCATTTTAAAGGTATTTGATCATTGTTAGTAAGGCATTGATCTCAATCTCCAAAGTTTAAGTGTTTTAAAATGTAATACTAGTCACAGCTCCAGCAGTTAAGGGGAAATAATCATGCTTAATGCAAAGATAAGCTCTGACTTTCACCCTAATGGGCATTGTTTCCTCTGTGTGAACGCTGTGGTTGGCGACTGTGTGTGAGTGCATAAATCCCCACAGACTGACCTCAATGTACAATGCCGACACAGTATTGATTACACATGAGCGAGTCAAATCAATAAGCTCCTCAGGTTGCAGAATATAATTACTTTTTGCCAAATCAAACACAACTCTCAGCATTAAACCACGGCTGAAAAAACTTACAAATGTTGCTGCAATAATCTTTGGGAGGTTTTTGTAGCCAGAAGTGAGAGTTCATCTTTGGTGGGATAGGGTTTTATACCTTTGGAAGAGTCAAGTATAGCAAACATCTCTCACATGAGCCTTTTTTGTGTTCTCTTGCAGTGGCTAACATCCTGTGGAGAGAAGAAGGTAAGTAAGCATTGTGTTTCAATCCAATATTAATGTGTAGTATATGTCTGGATTCTGGTATATGATAGTGGTAATGTTGAAGTTACCCTTGGTTAGTGTGGATTTGAGCCCTGAGCAAAATTATCTTTGTCTTACCACAGGTCTGGGGATTGGAAACATGTTCTATGTATTTTATGAGGACGGTATTAAAGTCATCCAGCCAGTGGCCTGTGAGATTCAGAGACACATCAAACCCAGCGAGAAGCTGCTTGGCCTGCAGGTGAGTTGTTGTAAAAGAAATGTTTAAGCACTTGTAAATGTGGGACATGAAGCCTCTGTTTTTCCTCCTGTATTCTGTAACCGCAAACAAAGCGAGTTTATGACTATTATCAGCATTCGTTTGCAATTATTTTAACTAAAATGATTGGTTACCGGTGTTTGTATGAATGACAAACAATATGATGCCTGCTGATTTTTTCATTCATCCATCCTTCCTTCCTTCCTTCATTTTCTTTCTTTCTTTCTTCCTTCCATCTTTGCATCCATCCAACTATACTTCTTTCCTTCCTTCCATTTCCTTTTTTATACTTAACCTTTTCTGTTACTCCCTTCATAATCTGTCATCCCTCATTCTGTTCACCTATACATCTTTGCATCTTTCCAACCATTCTTTCCTCCATCATCTATCCTTTTCTGATCTCATCCATCATCCTCCATCCATTTTTCATTCTGTCCACCCATCTATCTTTTCTTCCTTGCTTCTTTCCATTCATCCATCTACCCTTCTTTCCTTTTCCTTTTTATTCTATCTATCCATCCATCCATCCGTGCATCCAATCATTCACCTGTTAATATTCCTTCCTTGCTAACTTCCTTTTCTTTCATTCTTTTTACAATCCAATATTCATCCACACTTTATTCTATTCCCCCATCCACTCATTTTTCTTTCTTTCTTTCTTTCTTTCTTTCTTTCTTTCTTTCTTTCGTGTATGCATACATTTTACTATTTTACTTCCTTCCTCCTTTCCTTCCTTCGTTCTTATGTCCTCTTTTCAATCAATCCATTTTCAATCATCCTTCTCTTTCACACTTTCCTTTCATTCATTCATTCCTCTATCATCTGTCAATCTGTTATCCATCTTTACTTCTTTCCAAACATTCTTTCCTGCATCTATCATTTTCTCATTTTTGTCTTTTCATCCTTCCTCATCCATATTTTTTATTTATTTTCAGCATCCATCTATCCATTCTTCATTCTGTTGAGCATCCATCCATCTTTCCTTCCTTACTTCTTTCCTTCCATCCATCGTTTCTTCCTTCCTTCCTTTTTCTTTTTTATTCTATCCAATCGTTTATGTCATTATTTCTTCCTTGCTTTCTTTTTCTCTTTCTTTCAATCTATCCATCCATCATTTATCCACCTTTAATTCTATTCACCCTTCCTTCCTTCCTTCCTTCCTTCCTTCTTTCTTTCTTTCTTTTTTCTTCTCCTGACATGACCAGTAATTTAACCGTGTGGAATTTGATCCTCAGCACAGACATCAGTTGAGCTCCATCCTTCATCACTTTACATCGCTTACATCCCTTCTTGACTCTGCATATAATTTCGGCTCTTTCTGATAGACAGCTGCTAGATTTACACAAGCTATTAAATGATTGCCTTCCTCTATTCTGCTGTTACGTTGGAGCTGGATATGCTGATGAGACAGCTGTGTTTGTTTGGGGCTCGGGCGGTGAGAGCTTGAGTTTCCAGCCTCCAGAGAGGCAGCAGGCCTCTATTAGGACATCAATCAAATGCCAGGCCTTAACGGCAAGCCCGGTGCAAACTCTGTCTGGGGAAGAACAGTTAGAGAGCATTACGATGTGTTTTTCCTATGTTCTGCTTGGGAAATCACTATCACATGTACTTCCCTCCTATTTTAAATATTCAATTAAGCATTCAAATCATGTTGAAGATCTTACGGATCGCAGTTGCAGTTTTTGCCAACTGCCTCAGGAGTAAATGGTGATGTGACATAATTGCATTTCATGACTGTACTTTTTGAGTGTTTTTAGAGCATTAAACATAACCAAATGTTAAGTTCTTTAAGTAATATTTGAGTTTAGCAAAAATGTCGCTTGACCAGACACATCCAGTCACATCAGTCTGTGCCTCCGTCTTGATTGTCGTCGACAGCCCTTGAGTAGCCCAGTCAACAGAATCACCACAGGAGACGCCCACTTCTGCAAAACCTCTGCGGCCATCAATCAAGCAGCTCTCACCTCTTTAACCACAGCACATTCAGCCTCAGGCCTGACAGCCGCTCACATTTTGACAGAGTTTGTCTCCATGATGACACTTCTGCCCACTATCAGTCCACATCCACAAGGTCCCGTTCTCTGAGGCAGGCTCTAGAGAGTCTTATGTTTAATTTTATGGTTTAATTTTTTCTAAATAAATTTATTTTTGTGGCCTGTGGAATTTTTTTGTAGCGTTGTTGACCTTCATTTTAGAAACGTTCTTCATAGTTTCCTTTTAAATGAAGAGCCACTTCTGAAATGCTTTTACTCTAATAATCCTTAATATTTCTGTGCTGTCTGTTTTAATGACTTTTTTTGTATCTCTTTTCTAAAGGAGGAGGTCTGTCCACAAGTCGAGGGAGAGAAGGATCAGAAATGTATGTGGACATCAGCCGTCAATGTGAAAGACAAGTTCATTTACGCCACACAGCCTTTGCTGAATAGGTTGCTAATTGTCGACATCCAATCCCAGAAAGCTGTTCAGGTAAGCCAATGAATCAGTAACTAAAACATTATTCTTATGAACGCACCATAAACATCAATGTAGTATATGCAATGTGCCGTATTTACTTCATAATTCATAATCCTCACATTTTTAAAATCACAATTCTAGTTTTAACAAAAAATTTTAACATATTTTAAAAAGAATGTTTGCCATGTTTACCTTCATTTGCACATAGTATGCGAAGTTTTCTTTTTACTGCCATGGGCACTCAATAATCTGCTGCTTGAGTGGTTTCCTCAAGATGCTCCAAACCAGCACACAAAATATGGACTGATTTGCTGAAAAGAAAATACTCAAAACAATGTTTTGTTCATGAATAAAATAAACCTTTTTATGAGCCCACCGAAGAGAACTAGGCAGTGTTGTGATTGTAAAATTAAATCAATAAATTAGTTTTTGGCAATTAAAACAAAATGTAAAAATGTAATTAAATTAAAATATTAGATAAAAAATATAAATGTTGATTTGGAAACAACGTTGAAGTTCAAGAGCTAAAATGACTGAAACTGAAGAAATATAAATATTTAAGAATGTTTGACAGCATGAGACACTGAAAAACGGTCACTTTTTGTGTTACACAGACAAAAGAAAGTCATTCTGGTTTGGAACTAAGCAAATTATGGCATCATTTTAAATTTGTTGTGAAATAATTATTTATTTGTTGAGAAATAGATGCTGTCTGTGACTTTCCATGGTCTGTGGTCTGGATTGTAAGGCTTCAGGTTGCCTTGTGTCTTAAAAGCTGCTGATGTTCCAAGCAGAAAAGTAGTTTTGTTACAGAGTGAATGCCCAGATAAGTGCCAGCAAGACTTTCTCCATGCCAGGCCTCACTAGGGTGTTCCAAGAAGCTTGATAATGTGCTGACAAGGGTCACACTTGGGATCATCACCTGGGAGTTTGGTTTTCATTACCTCAAATTAGCGAATGCTAATTTGCAACCTGCTATTGTAGAATCCAAGAAACATAGAGAAGAGTCTAATATGTGTCTACAAGTTATGTTTTAAGCCTGAGGATACTCTATTTAACTCAAACTTTTTTTGTACAATGTAAATTTCGCACATCTGCTAAAGATAGTGGCGAGAATTTGTTTATCTGTACTAAAGAGTGTCTATTATTCAGTCTAATCCTCGTAAGGAGGAAGGGATGTGCTGGGATAAAAATTCAATGTGCACATCTGCTCCCACAGATTATTGCACACATGGAGATTGACGCTGAAGACAACAATCACCCTCCTTCATCATAGCTACACACGAACACTAGTTCTCTCTCTTCGCCTTTAATGCTGTGTGTTGTCGAAACAAGCTGTTCAAATGCTCACATTGTGAGGGACTTAACAGTGAATGCCACATCATATGAATACACTTATCTGAAGTTAGAGACATTCTGAGGGGAAAAAAATGTCCGTCCTGCTGAGAGAGAGGGTGTAATCATTTTTGCAACGCTCAATGTGCAAATTAACATTTTTTTCATATTCGTGCGCATCCATGTAAGCACAATGAGGTGTGAAAATTGCACAGTAAGGCTATCACTGCACAAAATGAATCGTTTGTTTCCCAGTGGAATATCTCTAGCCAGGTGACAGAGAATGGATATGGATGCAAAGCTATTATTGCAAACAGGCTGAGCTATTGTTACTGTCAGCACTCCATTTAAAATGCACACCCATAACCAAACTCTGCATGTGCAAAAAAACATGCAGCTGTGCTTTTGGAGGCGACGCACGTTCTCTCTGTCATGGATAGTTGCTTTGGTGGACTTGTAAACTTTTATGGTGACTTTTGTAGAATGTTAAAAAGCATGGGTGGGAATCTGCTTTGTGAATTAACATAATGAGTTCCAGTGATTTCATTGAATTCTCACAGGGACGCTTGAAAAGCAAACAATGTGGAAAATTGATCAATTTTTCAAAGACGCTCTACTGACCAGGGGCAAAAATGCTGAAGCGTCTGTCTTAGTTGTGCCTAGCATGAGATAATTATACCATTTCACTCCTCTTAATGATGAATACGGTCTAGCATCTTTCTAATTGGATTGGGTGCCTTTTATAAGTGAACTGACTATGATTGTGTGTTATATCGAATTATTAATATAGACATATATCTGTATGTATTTGCAGATGTTTTAAAAGACTTATACACACACCAAGGCTTCAATTATTTGATCAAATATATATAAGAAGGCAGTATTTGTGAAATAAATTTGCGATTATAAAATTATATTTCTGTACATTAAAAGTAAAAGTAATTTATTCTTGTGGTGGCACTTTCAGCAGCCATTCAGAAATCATTCTAACATGCTGTTGTGCTCACATCACATTTATTATTATTATTATTATCAATATTATTATTATATATATCAATATTGCAAACAGTTATGCTGCATAATATTTTGGTTTAAAACAAGATTGTTTTCAGGACTTTGCTGAATCAATTTTTTTATTGTTTTCAATTTTAATTGTTAAATTAAACTATAGTTTATTATTTAATTAATTAGATATAATTTACTTATTAAATTAACTTTAAAATTAAAATTAAAATTGTCTAATGAATCATGAGCCTTTTCGAACATGAGCACTACTATATAAAATACATTTCAGTCGTTAAATGTTACTTCATTATTTAATTTTGATAAGCAGATGGAAACTGTTGATCTGCTGTTGTCAACAGACTGTGAGCACCGACCGAGTTCCAGTGAAGCTGCACTATGACAAGTCTCATGACCAGGTGTGGATCCTGAGCTGGGGAGATATCGAGAAAAACTTTCCAACCCTCCAGGTACGTCAGATCACTCCAGATTCATCTCTGAGTGCTAATCACCACCTGATGCCTTTTCAACAAGAGCACTGGGACATTCTGCCTAACTACTTCTCTCATCTGATTATTCAAGTATACGAGTCGGCCCTGCTGAGAGTGTGTTTTGATGATTTTAGTTGACATTTTTGGAGCATTCCCAAGTGATGTAAAATTGAACCAGCATAGCAAGGAGTCTCAGTGGGGTTCCATATCCCATAATTGGCACAGTCTCATCCCCCATAATGCGTAGTTTTGGTTAACCACAGACAGAATACATTGAGTTCCTCGAAGAAAAAGGTTGTGCTTGATCACTCATGTTGCTATTGTGTCTCTTCCATACATCAGGTGATCAGCCAAGCCAGCGGAAGCACGTCCCACCACACCATTCACACCCAGCCGGTTGGCCATCGATTCGACAGGGTGGAGGATTTCTTCATTCCTCCCATAAGCCTCACTATCAATCACATCAGGTAAAAGAGAGTATACATATGAGGGATGTTCAAACACGTACTGACTGTAATTAGAACTCTAGTTCCGGATAGTGTGTAAATTGCATTCGGGAACTGACATTTAGATCTTAATAAACCATTTTGTGCATTCATAGTCACTCACATGAGAAAGTAGATTTAGAGGTAGTCGAGGGGGAAATGTGAGTTTAAACCCTGAATAAACAGACCAAGAGATGTTGCGTGGATATGGAAATCTCATTTGAATTGATTAAAATCTGAGTTGAAGATTACTGAGCATGCCCTGATCCTCTTATTGTCCCCTGTTGGCAGATGGATGTTTACTTACGCTATCATGTCGTGCTAATATAAAAAAATAATGACTCAATTCCAAACGCTAGAGAGATTACTTGTTCTCTTCATTGAGAGAGCAAGTCACGCTGCTGATGACAAGAGTGGCAAACAATGTAAAATGTTTGCCAAAAACATGACAATGTACCGGTCGTGAAGAAAACTTAAGCTCTGTTCCAAAATCTTTCTTTTTGCTGCCTACGTTAGCAGCATCCTAACTGAAAAGGAACCTGGACCTGCTTTTCAGCAGTCTTGGTTCCAGAAGTATTGTTTTCTGTAGTTATAATCTATGAGCTAAACCATCCTGCTGCAAGCTGAATCACAACATTATCAATTATGGTAACACTTTATAATAACTGCAAACTATGAATCATTTAATAAGCATTATTAAATAGTTCATTGTTTATAAAGCATTGTTCAAATGTTAATAGTCATTAGTAAACACTATAAATACAGCTATAAATGCCTTGTTCTTGATTTATAAGCATATCTATTACAAAGGCTCAGTTATTATCCTACCAGAACAAAATAAAATAATAACGTATGAAAATACAATTAAACATTATAGATATATTCAAGAATAAACATTTATATCTGCATTTATAAACCGCTTGCTAATGCCTTTTAATGTTGGAGCAATGCTTTATAAAGGATAAAGGAAATGGAATATTTACTAATGATGCTTAACTAATGATTCATAGTGTGCAGTTATTATAGTGTTACCCAAATTTTAATTAGAAGCAAAAAGGTATATGAAAATTGTGCAGAAAGTCAAAGGTACAAGGCTGTGTACTAAATGGTTTTAAGCAGAAAAGATGATGTCATTTAAACACATACTATACCATCAATCAACCTTGTACTGTAGCTTACAGTCTTTAAAGGTTTGAAATGTATTATTAAAAATGAATTCTCCTATGGAGAAAATGAATGGTATTTTTCCAAATTGACAAAAAATGTTTTTCCTGAACTTTGATTAACTGATTTCAATAGCCTTTATGTGTCCAGCACTGATTCCATATGTTGCTCACTAGGTTTTGGATCAGAGCCATATACTTATCCTATAATGCAAGATGATTGACAGTTTATTTGCAATCTAATCAAATCAAATTACATTCACAATTATTTAATTAGGCTATCCGGTCAAATTATCATAACTGAATCTCACGATCGGTAAATGCTAATAGCATATCCTGTTTACTTATCTGTGTATAAATATCTTTTTGTAGTTCAAATAGCCTGTGTCTCTTATTATAGTGTTAATAAACATTTTGGAGGATAAATACATTATTGCAATTCAGTCGAAGATCCTCAGCACAGCTAGTGACCAGCTTTGTTAAAAGACATGATCTTATAGTCCCACAATAGAGAGTTCATCCAGAGGATACGGCCTAATGCACAAAGACCAGTTTAATATGCAATCCTTTCGAGGCCTGAGATAATACGGCTTACACGCATGCCACACACACACTCACAAAATACACACTCTCCTCATAGTCGAGTCACTGAACCCAGCTGTTTGCTTTCACCCTAATATTTACTAGCAGTAATACTCTGCTAGTTGATATGTGGCGCACTACAATTCGGTTCCTGTCACTGGAGTTCAGTGCGTGTCAGTCTCATTTTTCTTGAATAAACTGCAGGACGCTCAGTTGAGGGTATGTACACTTTTTTTTTAGTGTGCTGTCCCAGTAGGCTGGTGACATTTAGCGGGCTGTCCGCTCTCTGATGGAGTAATGTGTTTCAGTGCTCCGAGTCAACAGAGTGCAACATCAGCGCTCCATACTGAAATAGAGGTTAACGCCAGTGTAAAGTATTACAGCCCTCTGATCTTGGCCTGGCAAGAGTTTGGATTTAGCATGTAACATTAGCTTTGGATGGAGAAGTTGTGTTCCTTTTTAAATGCTGTTATGTAAGACGTTTGTGGAATTACGTCATTGATCTAAAGGGAATAAGATAAAGATTGAGAAAGTGATTATGTAAGAAAAACAGACTCTCAGATCAAGACCAGACATGCTGATCTCAAAAGTATTTTTATATAAAGTGTATTGACAGCCTCGGAAACAACTAAATCCCTTATACACACAACAGTAGAGAGCTACGGATGTTGAAAAATCTTCTTAAGAATGGTTGGGACTGGATTTGCCATAATCTCAAGATAAATAGTCAATGTCATGCTTGCATTAATCAGTTACTGTAAATGATAGTTAATGATAGTACTTTGTCTGAGTAAGATTGTTTTAATGGATTTTTTATAGGCCTAAATGAAACTCTGATTGAGAGTCCAGGGGCCTTATTTCTAAAATGTTGCACAGAAACCATCCTAAATTTAATCTTACGATAATCTCTTGAATATGAGTAGGTTTTATTCATAGAATCTCCATTTTTGTAAGAAAAATGGTGTGTATTGACGTCTCCCAAAAAAAAAAAAAGAATTTACAAATCATTTGTGAACATTTGTACATAACGTTGCACACACAAAAGGTTTAGTTTTTTACTTTTTTATCTAACCATAAACGCTTGCTAGGACCACACGTTATACACGAATACCCATAAATAACAAATAGATCAACCAGAGAGCTCAGCGTGCCTTGCAAATTTATATGAATTTACTTGCATAATCCTCAGGAGGATATTGATTTTTGTGAATATGCTGACATAATAAGATCTGCGACTGGTAAACAGCGGCGTTGTCATTTGTACAAAACACTGTTGTAAGGAGGAATGTTTGGTGATCCGTGATCCAATAATTACTTCATTCGTTTCTCATTTGAAATGCCTCATATGTTTTGACTTCACCTGTGGCAGTGAACTGTTGAGGAGGGATTTGTAGAGGGGAGAGACTGCATGTGACATTTTAGTCAGCTTGTCAAATTATTTTAGCATTTACACACCTTCACACTGGGAAAATAACAGCCTACAGGAGTCCCATTCACGGCATTCATTGACTTTCTGTCATGCTTTTATCCGCAACCAGCCTGGGGGAAAATAAGTTTACATCTCAACAGTAAAAAAAAAAACATAACTTTACTTATTTCTTTTCTTTTAATTGTACAAGAAGCCCTTTACTAATGCTAAATACACATTTTCCAACAAGTGTTTGTCATATAAAAATTGAAGGAGTTTGTATAAATGCAAGCATTGCCATGAATGAGTAAATGCATTTTTGTTTGTTCATAAGGTTGTTTGGGATGCCTAAGGTTTATTTGTGAAAAAGTATTGCTTTACAACAGGAAAGAGAACTTGGGAAGTAGCTATTAATTGCCCTGCAGTGCATAAACAAACACAGAAATCACAAAGTATACACAATGCTACGAAGACCCTGTTTGTGTTGTTTTTTTATTATCAGATTACAGAGCTGTCCTGTTGTATATTGACTGCTAGGGTAGAGGCTAGTGACTTTATAGAGTAATAAAATCAGCAGCAGATATCCATATGACAGAGCTGTGTGTGCCAGCTCAAAAGATGAATGTGACTTTTAAGTATCCTATTCTGGGGATACATCATCACATGCCCCTGTAGAAATGTTTTATATCTAGCACTACAAAACCTGTTTGTAATCATTATTGAGTGATGCATGTTTCCTTGCATGGTTGCATCAAACATACATCTGTTTAACAAAGCTGAGAGCTGGTGTTGAAAGCAGTGCAGTGACCCCATAGCACACAGGTCTGGTTTTTAAAAACATATCCAGGATGAATTGTATCATTGACGTATGTTTGTGTGTGCATCGTTTTATTCATGTTTTTGTTGCATTGAATTTACCAACCAGACTGTATACACACAAAATTCCAACGTATGCAAAGGTATTGGGCATCAAGCGAGACTTTTTTGTAGGTACGTTAATTCACACTGTTTCTTCCTTTCTGTCCTTTCTTGTTTCTGTAAGGTGAATATAGTTTTCTTTTCTTTTTTTCTTTTTTTAGTCCGTGAAATGAAATGTAAGAAGAAATGTAAGTAATAAATAAGAATAGCCTTAAAAAAGTATAAGAATAAATATTGGCATAAAATGTAATTTGAAGATGTGATTTTGAAGAATTCTAAGTCATTTTTGTAATATTATGGTGCATGACGATTCTTAAATATATTAAAATTATAACGTTTCAAAATTCAAGAAAAACATCGCACTGTTCTTTCCTTTCTGCACTTTCTTCTTTCTGTAGGGTCAATATTTCTTTCATTTTTGAAATCCATGAAATTTAGTGTAAGAAATACAAATACAAAAATACAAAAAATCACTTGAAAAACACATGTAAACAACTATGTATTTCTTGATGATTAAAATGTATTAATTTATCAACGTACATGATAATGCAAAGATTAGTAGATGTGTTTTGCAGAAGAAATACAAAAGAATCTGCAAATCATTTAAAGGGTGTCAGTTTGATTGACATTCAAACACTGGTGAAACTATTTATTACTTCTAGAAATATTGTGACTTTTACACATTTAGTGTGATAAATGTACACTGTTTTGGGCGTAGTTGGATTCAAATGTAACGCTTTCAAAAGTTAAAAAAGAGAAAGAACCTTTATTTTAGCCTGTCAAATACTTTCTGCTTGATTCATATTATTTCAGTATTACTTTTATTTATACTATTTGTATATAATTTCCAGTCAGTTTGACCCTTAATCTAAAAAGAGTAGCTGTTTTATCGACACAGCAGGAGAGAATGTTTCTTTCTAGCAAAATAATCCTATTTACATTTGAAGCGTATGACTGGGTATTGAACAGACACTTGTACATTCATATTCCATGATTTTACCCCCCCAGTGTCCGGATCCGTTTTCAGGCCTTCTTCCGGGACCTCATAATTTAGAAATTAAGCCCCGAGCATGTCATCACAGCCAAAACAGCCTGGCCTGTAGCTAATAAATGGACACCGGCTGCCAACTGATGGAGCTCATCACGGGCGGTGATAATCTGTCCCATTGGTCCGCGGCAGACGTGGTCTTTTTGCCAGACGCAGACAGCGACCACATTCTCGAGTGCATAAAAGAAGATGGATGTCAGGGTCTGAAGTCTGTGCTAGAAATGATTGGAGAGCATGCAGATTTAATTGGACTTTGTTAGATCCTTTATTTCCCTCACCAACTTCATTTGTTCTTGGTTCTTCTGAGATTTTTTTATAGCCAATAATTGGGCTCTTTGGATTTCTCAATGGATGAGACAAAGTGTGGATGATTAATTTTTTAATTGAAATCAATTATGAAACCAGACATCTGGCAGAGGATATTTAGCATGGACTGATGAACAGAGATGTGACATTGAATTCTTTTTCTCCCTTAAATCTTTTCGATCTTCCTCATTAGACTTGAACCTGCACTCTGGTTTATTCACTCAGAAGCTTCGTTTGTTACTTTCGTTGTGGCAGCTACTTCTTATCCAAAGCAACTTACACTTCATTAATTGCAAGCGCAGTGCCCTCGGGGCAACATTACTCAAGTGCTCAGTGGAGTTAGATCCAGTTCCAGGGACACTTTAACTTGGGATTGGAGCTTTTATTTCACCGATACAGATACTTAATAATTACAAAGCTTCAGGGTTAGGCAAAAGTCAGACTTTTCTATCAGTCTTTCTATCAGTTCATGACAAAATTTTCATATCATATATAAACGATTTCATCTTTAGATGTATCTTTCAGATATATATGAAATTATATGCTACAACAAAATATAAGAATAAATATCGACATACAATGTAATTGATTATATATTGATATCTGATTGGATTTTGAAGTCATTTTTGTAATCCATACAATGAAAATTAATTTCTTAAATATATTTAAATATTCATGTAGTATTTAAAATTATAATTATTATTATATTATATATTATTAAATTATTATAATAAAAATATTAAAAAAATAATAATTTTTATAATCATTTAAAAGTTTTATTATATTATATGTTATTTAGTTCAAATTCCAATCAGTATCCCTTTTCTAGCTCAGCTCAAAAGGACTGAATTTAAATATATGAGGCATCATTTCAAAATCTTAATTTCATCCTAAATGCTACAAAGCCCTGGGCGAGCTTGTTCTGACAAAGAAACATAAAATAGTTGTGTCTGAAACTGATATCATCTAACTCGTGATTTTTCTTTAATAGGTTTGGTATCATCCTCCACAAGAATGAACCAGTTCTTCATAAGATCGATTTGGAAACCACCTCCTATGTGAAAAACATTAGTCTGCAACAGTACGATTGCATCCCACAATCCCTCTCCTACACGCACCTGGGCGGATACTACTTAAATCAACTGTCGTCCGGACTCAACAGGTGCGGTACGGCCACAATTAATCATCGATAGCGTAACAGACAATGTCATCGGTCCAAATGGGGATGTGAGTGGCACACCTTATGTCTCTCCTGATGGCCACTATTTAGTGAGCGTGGACGACCGTGACGGGCTCATGCGCTTGCAGCATGTGTCCATGCGGGGCGAGATCGGCCAACCCTTTGACATTCACACCAACCTGCACCTGTCCGATCTGGCCTTCATGCCCTCGTTCACCGAGGCTAACCAGTATAACGTGTTCGGCAGCTCGGGCCGCCAGACGGATGCTCTTTTTGTGGAGCTTAGCACCGGTAACGTCAAAATGATCAAGAGCCTGAAGCAGCCCACGCCGGCTGCTCAGTGGCCTTGGAACCGCCAGAACAGGGTCATGACTGGCAGCGGGCTGTTCGGACAGTATCTTATGACCCCGTCTCAAAGCTCCCTGTTTATACTGGATGGGCGTCTGGATAAACTCAACTGTGAAATCACTGATGTTCCCTTGGGAAATACTGTGGTGTGGGTGGGAGAGGCGTAAGCAGTTTTAAAGGGGCTTGAGAGGGAAACAAACAAACAGGTTGCACTGAATTTGATCTCTGTTTAATTTACTGAGAAAAAGTCTCAACGCTGGAAACAAAAACAAAATTGACTGTTCAAAACCTGCATTGAAAAGAGAACTTGGGAAACGCTTGTTTTCGATGAGCTAGCCAGGTTTTCAAGTCAAATAGCTAATAAGTAGTTTCTCTATAAATATTAGGTGGCTAAAAACTAGCATCGGTATCTTTTAATAAGAAAGTCAGTAAGAATCACTTTGCTTGAAGGTGAGAATTATTTAACTGATTGATTGAATCTATTGAACTGATACGGACCCAGAAAAACAGTGATTTTTGGCATCTTTTAGGAATGATATTTCCTCATCTCCTGTTAACACCTAAAACACACATCCAAATGCATTCGCCCATTTTTCCAGTGCCTTGAAGGAATACTCGCTAAAAAAAAAAAAAAAAAAAAAGAAAGTAAATATAATTATTCCCGAGCCTGTGGATTAAACCCTCCTCGGCTTTTCCACACGCAGGGTGAAAACGAGAGCCACACTTAAATTTCACCTGTTTATAACTCCCACAGACCCTGAGGCATATCTAGCTTATTAAAACAGCATCGTGCTGGGAAACTGTCACCTACTGTGGATATTGAGATATTGGTAATGATGTGTGTTTGACAAATGTAAATCTTCATGAAGTGTTTGGGTGTGAGAATGATGACACCAAGAAGTCTTTGTGTAGAACCCCCAATTAAAACCAACACTGGTTAGATCAGTGAACAACCGAGAAAGAGTCTGTTACACAATTAGACAACATAACATACCTAGGGACGGTTCTGATCCTGTATAATCTTAGTAAGAGAGGTTGTAGAGTTTCAAGGGCACATAAAGAATCAAGTTTTAGTTGACTCAGCAGTCACAGCCACTGCCGTAAGAGTCTGCTTTCAGTAACTGGTGCGTCGCGTGGTGTGATGTTAGACATAATTTATGCATTGCAAGGGTTATATAGCTGGGGAACATTTATTTAAGAGTTTGAGAGTCACAATGCTACAAGAGCACGAACAAAGGAATCTTTTAGTGTCTGTAGGAAGCACAAGAGTGTGCTCATGATGTTGAATTATTTCCTCGATGGACAGAGTCTATGCATTTTCATTGACACGCCAGCCAATGGGCTGCATGAATTGAGCTTTTCCCCAAATTACTTCTATATATATATATATATATATATAAATATATATATATGTTATCATGTTTTAGTTTTAGATTTTGTATATTTTGTTAAAACGCATACAATATGGCTTTTATCAACGGTATTTTCCTTATTCCCAGACTGTTTGCTTTTTTTAGTGACTTTTACTTGCATGTTCTGTAAATAGCAGGTTGGTCTACACTCACGTACAACACAATAGCTAGCCGAAAGTCATCTTCAAACGTTTCAGGTTGATTCATTTCTCTCGTTTATTTTTAAGACAAAAGAGCTGCACTGTCTTTGTTCCACAAATGACCAAGTACATTGTGATGTCACATCCAGAGATTTCATCAGCTCCATGTAGCCATGTACGTTGATTCTCGTGGTTGTTATTTATGTAGAAACATGCTTGACATTTTGGCAGTTAAATAAAGCCTATAACTTTGAAAAAAAATGTTTTGGGTATTATTTTTCTTGGTAATATGAGTGGAATGAACTGGAAAATGAATTGAAATCCTAATCCGCATGAATTTATGCATTAGTGCATCAACAAATTTGATAGATTCGGTATGAATCTTTTCACCTGGAAAGCTTTAAGAGATTCATTCAAAGCGTAAATGTTATTTATCTTGCAGAATGTCATCATTTACAATTCAATAATACATCATGCTCCACTACACAGCCAAACTTCATTCATTAAAATTCACTTTAGAAAGCTGAAGCATGCTGTTGCACACATAATAAGCAGCAGGTTTTAAGGCACAATTTGGTAAAAAGACTTACAGTACATACTTAGCTCTGGGAACAAATTATACATTTGGGCAAATAAGTCAGAAAAGCTATCGCTTTACTTTTTTTTTTTTTTTTTACTTCTGTCCTCCTTTCCACTCCCTCTTCCTCCACTGTCTTCTTTGTTCCTCTTTCTTTCCTTCTATCTGTATTCCTTCCCTCTCTGCGACTCTGATCCATTACGTTATTAGTCTTTTTCAATCTCACTCATAATGCCAAATGAATGCACAAGTTGCTGCATGAATGAGACCAAGGCGGCACTGCAATTATCTATTGTCGGTCGTTTATCTTTCCTCCATTCTCTCCTTCTCCCATTTAAGCCGCACACCAACCATTTTTAGAGAGATTTTCAGATAATTTAGTGGTCACGGATTTAATATGTTCATGCCCTTCCTTTTCTAGGTCTGTTCACCATCACTCATCTCGTTCACATTGGTTCAGTGGATTAAAAATATACAGTGCTTGACAAAAATGGAAGTACAAAACATGCTAAGTTTAAGGCCAAAGATGATAATTCAAGTGCTATAATTCTATGAGTATATTCTGTAAGTGTAGCCACATCACAACCATAAAAACAGATGAACAATATAATTGAAGGCACTTTTAGAATGAGTATTTCTAGCTAATGAACAGTAAAAATATTGACAGCTAATGACATTCTTTAAATGGCTTAACTTTTAATCGGTTTCATATTTCACAGTTGGTTCTTGTAATCCCATTTTTATCACATTTTCAAATCGATATCTTTAAGATCCCTTCTCATAACCGCAGCTTTACGTTGGTAAATGCAACTTCAGTAATTGGATCATTGTTGTAAAATTTTCGCTTTACACTGGCAGAGTCTAGCAAAGCCAACAAGCTACTGGGCAGCAACTTTAGGTACTGTAAAGACACACAGTTCACTTCTTTGTTCATGGTGGCTCTATGAAACTGTTCCATCTGCCTAGTTGTCCGAGCAGGTCTCCCTGCTGTATTTCCCTTACCATCTTGGCTGACCCATACCACTTCTGCTGCTTCTCATCTGCTCATGTGCTCTGCTTAGCTAATAGCTGCAAAGAGTACAGGTCAAGTTAATTAAGTCAGTCGAAATCACAAAATGAAATGCAACTAATTGCACTCACGCTACTTGGCTAATTAAAATTGCAAATTGTATTCAACCAGGATTTGAAGCTTCAGAGACAGCAAGATAACATAAGCATTTTGTCATTTTCACCATGTTATGAAATTGATATTTATATTCATTTTCAATTCCTGATTGATCATTTATTGCATTTTATTATATGTTATTATTATATTATATATTTTATTATATTGCATGTTGATCCAGGAGCATGTCAAAGACATCAAAATCAGGTTCTGCAGCCCCATTGGCCTCGGTCGTAATCCTCCTTGATGCTCTGCTCAGATTTCAAGAGATTTAATGATAAAGAGGTAGCAGAGGTTGATTCCTGCTCTGGATCACTTCAGTGATTCACACAGAATTTGACTCACAGATGTGACCTCGAATTGTGCTGATCCTTCAACAGCTTGCCAGGGAAACTCAAATACTCTGTAAATAACTAAAGTCAATGACCATTTTTGTTCTTAAGATATCTGTGAATAATGTCTGTGACTACACTGACAGTGACGAAAGTAAATAGGTGCAAAACAGGCATATTCACACAAGGAATACTGGATTTATTATATCTCAGATCATTTTAGATAGAGTGCTGATATCTCAGAAATAAAAATCCAAAAATACTACAGTTGCTTATTCTTTTGAATAAGTAGCGTTTGCTTTGGGACATTCATACGATTGATTATGTACATTTGTCTGCAGTTTCTGCATATAAGTTGCTAATGTCATGTTGCTCAATATGCATTATGTAGTTCTCTGTGCAATAGTGTTACCTCTCAAAATATCCACTCATTAGTTCATCATCATTAAATGCAAAATGGTTGATAGTTGTCATAAACTGTTGAATGCATTTCTACACATTTCAATTTGACTTTGTAAATTTGACATGAATTGTGAAGGTGAATATTGACTTTCACTAATGAAGTGAATATAGATCAATCTATTATTGACCAGTTCTTTGAAATAGCTCAAAGGTGCATCTCATGAATTGTCAACTGGAAAGCATATATACATTGACAGAGGACATCGCAAGAGTTACAATTCTGACAGTGGATGAACATCCAGAAAACGATTAGGGTCAACAGCCAAAAGGAATAAGAGTAGTAAAGATTTATGGTGAAAGGATACAGAAGCAAAACAGAAGAAGATGCCAAGGACAGAGGCACATATCACATCAAATAAGGGCCACTATTGTAGACTATGTTGTCAATCATGGCCTTCACCTTTTCTGTGAGGTAATGTTTAAAGTCTCCAACAACCTATAGTTCCATTTAACCACTTGTTAGCAACCACATTTTCAAAACAAGTAATAGCTTTAAGACATCATTACTGTATTTGTGTTATTTAATGAAAAATAGAAAATGTAAAAATACCTTAAGCCTGTGTTAACTACACACCTTATTTCAGACATTTAACTAAAAACCCTAAAACTAAAAATACACTGACTTTACAAAAATGGATGAGCAAGTGCCATTGCAGGTTTGCACCCCATAAACACACAAAGTCTTTGAAAACAAGGGGGACTCAGAATCTTGTCAATTTTTAAAGATGAGATTTAATTTTTGAGTGATTCCTTGAAGGTCTGTTCACAGCAAGAATGCTAACTATAAAGCTAAGCATGTTAGCATTTACATAAACGGAAAATAACACTGGTTTTATACATGCACTGCATTTATTTAATTTGCCATTCTAATGCTCAAGATCTTTAACATCAAGCAGATTCTGATTGTATATTGATGTTTTTACATCAATAAATTATCTGATTCCAACAATATCATTGCTTTGTGTCTTTAACTTTATAGTTGTGGTGTGGATCATACTATTCTCATAGAATTAGAATTACTAAAACTTTATAGTGAGCGTGGTATGAATGGGCCTTTTCACAAATGACACAAAATTCTAAATAAATGCATCCATCAAAGCTAATTTAATTCACTGAAACTTTAAATGCTTGCACAATTTTTAATTACAAAGTGTAGCATTTGTCATTTTTTGTATATTTATGCATATCTATAACAATATATATTAAAGCTGTGTACAGCAGTATTTAAATTTGTTCAAGCTGACTGGCTTCTCCTGTTTTAGGTGTGTGTGTGTGTGTGTGTCTGAGAGAGAGATACACACACACTGTCCTTTGAAATCACATCATCACATTGCACTGACTGTCATCAGTAAGGTTACACCATCGGCTGCCCCTGAGACACGGGTGAACAGCCATCAGTGAAGAAGTAGAGCTGCACACAAACACACACTGCTGCTAACAGGTTTTGTTTACCAGACTACAAAGCCTCAACGCGCAAGACACCAGCTCAGCCTGTCAAAACTCCGTCTGGAACAATGTAAATGTGTCAGTGGTCTCAAGGTATATCAGAACACCTGAGGTTTGAATGTAGTTTTTCATTTTTAGCTGAACCTTTTCTTCCACAGCTAATATCACAAGATGTGTACAAAAATGTGTCAGAATTAGGTAAAAAGTGAGAATTAATATATTGTATATATAATTCCAAACAGGGCTGTTGTTGCAGTAGTAGGCAGAGGTGCGCTAATGTATTAGCATCAATGTCACGTCAATGTCACGGTCGTTAGCCTAGCTGCACTCTGTCAGAGCTTGAGCAATAAAACACCTGCCAGAAGTGATACTGAAGGCAAATAATCACTTTCCATAATGGCTTTGCTCATTTGGTCTGCAGAGGAGTCTTAATTAGACTTTTGTGAAGTTGAAAGGACTCATTCACAGAGGACCTTGCCAAGGATTTGCAGCTAACACTGCGCTAACCACCTCACCGCAACGCCTCTGCTATATATCTGCTACCCTCCGTTTTATTTCAGGAGGTTTCTCATAATTACAAATCACATGTTCCACCCATTTTTCAGATGCTGTTGACAAGAGGGTGGGAACGCACGGAGATTGCAGGAGCTAGCATGTTAGCGCCATTATTCATCTCTGAACATGGCTGTGAACAGAAGCAAGCTAATTGAGTCACAAATCAAAAGGACCAGGAGTGTACGGGCTCAGAAAGCATGAGAGAGGAGTGAGTGAGTGAGGCCACTTCATCCATATGAGCCCGGGATCTGTGCCAAAGTGCCATCATTAGAAAAATGTCCTCATCCTGTCACTTATGAGACAGAATACACTGCCAGACGGACGCATAACTGCTCTCCTCACATAGCCATGTTTAGCCAGAGCAAAAGATATACATAGATCCAAGAAGATGAACAAATGTTACTGGAAGCACCATGTAGGATGAATGTTTTAATAAAAATGTCATATGTCAACATTTCAAGAAAGCCTTGAAAGAGAAGTAATCTGGTTATGTAAGCAAAGCTTATTTGTATGCAGCAGTGATGATATAATTACCTACAGCTCGGTCCAATAGTCCAGTCTGGGCTCCAAAATCTAATTTAAATATAAAAATAAACCAAATTTTAAAATTTTAAACAAAATAAACTAAAA
Source organism: Puntigrus tetrazona (assembly GCF_018831695.1). Lineage (NCBI taxonomy): Eukaryota > Metazoa > Chordata > Actinopteri > Cypriniformes > Cyprinidae > Puntigrus > Puntigrus tetrazona. Next base: position 14,150,916 of record NC_056712.1, read on the forward strand.
GACGATATAAAAATTGCAATATTCTGTGCCAGGACATTCATAGAAGTGTCAGCTATGTTAATTCATTCATGCAATGTTGTTTTCTGTCTATCTATGGTTATAGATGTTAATTATTAATTAATGTCAGATTTCATACATTGTACTGTCACAGTGTGGTGCTAGAAGGAGCACATGAAGATGAAGGATGATAATAAACATTCTTTAATAATCCACAGCAGGGTAATACACACACAGATGTATGACCACACGTATACATAGAATAGAGCAGAAGAAGAATCACTGAACAGAATACAATTTATAAAGAGTAACTAATGATGATAATGAATGAAAACACCTGAACATAATGACACAATCAGCAAGAGACAGAAACTAGATCACACATGCAACATAAGGGATGAGAAAACAAACAAAAGCCCAGGGGTGTTATAGTACGTCCCTCTCCCAGAAAGGCTGGATGGAGGTGGACTATGGAGGAGGACAAAGGGAGAGGATGAGAGATGGTGACAAGGTAGGCAGACAACACTGGAAGAGGTTCAGGTGGAGGCTGGACACCCAGGAGGAGGACAAATAACAGTGTCCAGGGTGGTTCAGGTGGAGGGAGGAGTCATGATGGAGACAGAAAGGACTTAGAGCAGGACAAGGAGTCCCAAAGTGGCGGATGGCCGATGACAGACCAATGTGGAGCCAGAGGGACGAGGGAGCCCAGCACAGCTGGTGGACTGACTGGCCACTACAGAGAGAAGGTAGCTAGGAGCCAAGATGGAGCCGACGGTTCAAGGGCCAATGCAGAGTCTGGGAATCAGAGGCTGGAGGTAGAGATGAGGGATCCTCCAACCACGGCTCCGATGGAGATGGGCAGACCCATGGCTAATCCAGCACACAGATGGTGGCCTGAGGGTGAACAGGAGCCAGCAGTTGAGACAGCAATGGGTGGGAGAGAGCTTGACGCAGTGGGGAGATAGTGGGCTGGGCTCTGAGTCCGGAGTAGATGTGGCATGATCATCCACTGACAGACCATGAATGGCGAGCCGCTTTCTCTCTAGAGTCCACTCCACGTAAGGCATCGATTCCGCCAAGGACCATCTTGAACAACAGCGCCTACACGTGGCATTCAGGCTGTCATCATAGAATGTACCATCCGGTTAGCTGGTGAAGTTTGTGATGGCCAAAAACTGTCTGGTATGGCCTTCAAGTGATCTCAGAGATATTCTAAGTGTAGAGGGTATCCATAGGGAAAAACAACAGAAACAAAAACACTGAGTAAAAAGAGCAACAAAACGAAGGGGAAACACGCTCTTACTTTCTGTTATTGTTCAAGTCTTCTGTCACTGTGTGGTGCAGGAAGAAGTGCACAAAGACGACGGGTGATAAAAAACTCTTTAAAAAGTCTTTAATAATCCAAAGCAGAATCAAAGATGAAATCAAAATCAAAGAATCAAAGATGATCAAGACCACATGTATACATAAACGAGACCAGACAAAAAAACACTGAACAGAATACAACTTATAAAGAATAATGAAGATAATGAACCACACACATGTACATAATGACACAATCAACAAGAGACAGAAACTAGGTCACACATGGCACATGAGAAATGAAAACAAATACAAAAGTCCAGGGGTGTGATAGTTCTCAGCTATACTGCCTGTACAAAAAAAGTCACCATTTAGATTTAAATAAGCAAATAGGTGCTATCATCTGGGGTTGCTGCAATTGTCCATGTCTAGATTCAACAACGTTGAATGCCCAAAGAAAAAAGGTCAGCTGACTTCCTAAATATACTAAATGATCAGGTTATTCTATCAATGATTTATTTCTTCCAGGCACAGGCATATTCAATGACAATGCCAGGATTCATCGGCCTTAAATTGTGAAAAGGGGGTTTAGGGGAGCACGAGACATCATTTTGACACCAGAGTCCAGCCCTTTGAGATGAGACTTTCATGCAGTGGTCAGATTCTCCCATCATCAATTCTGTCACAAGTTGCTACTGAGAGGAAACGATGAGCGCTCCATGCATAATAGTCTTTATTCACACAAACCAGGAGAAAGCACAAAGAACCGGGAGACACTCACGTAGCACAAGGGAGAACGTTTAACCGCAGACGCTGGAGACAGGGAAACACAGAACTTTAGTACTGGGAGAAAACTAGTTAATTCAACAATCAAACGCAGGTGGAACTGTAAATTACAATGAGGACAGGAACATGAAGAAAACCAAATATGTGCGTAATTAGACATGAGGGAAAACTAGGAACTGGATCACAAGGAAACCAATATAAGACACAGACACACAGGAAAGACAAACTCCTTACAAATACAAGATCTTGATACACGATGTGTGCCATAATCAAAGCTTTTGTATTTAAAAATTGTATTTTTAATACATGCACACACAGACATATACAGTTCTTCCAATTTTTCATTTAATTTTATCTAAAATTTCTCAAATATTTTTTGGTCCCACAGTATATTTTGTGTGTTTTGTTTACAGGCCAGGATTCCAGTGTAGCAGAAGTTCATTTATTACCCAATAAAGTAGCATCCAAAACATTGCACAAAAAACAGCAAATACAAGCCACAAAAGTTTTTTTTTTTTGCTTGTTTATATGCTTCGTGATATTCGGCTCAGATACTAAAGGGAGAAATGCAATCTAGCTGAGTGCAACCTCAAATAAACAGGTTTTACAGTTCAGACGGCTGCGCAGATACACAGGTGACTCAGGAAAGCAATTCCAATGCACTGGAGCGAAGTGGGTCCGAAAACATAGACACGCTGGAGTGGCTCCTACACACCCACGCTGCAGTGCTGAGAACTAAAATGGCGTAATCAGACACAATGCTGAAATGATTCAACATTATATCATATAGTTGCCAAACTAAAGGCCACAGAAAAGTTTCAATAAGGTGTAAGGTTGTTCATGTCACAAATATATATAGTCACTATTCATACAGAGATTGTTTCCATTTTTTTACATTTGCTGGAGACGATGCAAATTTGTTTTCTTAAAAAAAATATATATATATATATATATATATATATATATATATATATATATATATATATATATATGATGAATTGAAAGGAGGCAAGGTAGAGGATTCCTATAAAATCCAAATCCTATTTGACTTTCAAATCAGATGCCACTGTTTAGTAACTGACAAAAACACCTGGGAGCTTCATACTAAAAACCAAAAATATAAGGCATAAAGTTGGCTGTTTATTCATCATTAACATCTATAACGAGCTAATCAGTGGCAAGTAGTGAATTTATGGTCCTCCCGCTGTATCAGAAATGCAATAATTGGTGCACTTTGTTGCAAACCACTCATTTGCAAGTGTGCCATTCTGCTGGGAACGTGTTCTCACTGCTTTATTTTTCTCAATTTATATTAGAACTTTTTACTAATAGAGAAAATGCTAGTCTATCTTGAATATAAAAATGGAAAATGTGCAGAAAATTTACTCTCTCCTGCTAATGGTAATCAAATACATTTATGGGTGAATCTTTCATATATATTCTTCTAATAATTAATGGCCAATTATCAATTATTCTTTATTCCACAACCGCACATCTTGCATTTGTCAAGAGTTGACTATAAAATGTAATTGTGCTCCAAATTCTAAACCAAATTTTTGATCTGACTGGTCAAGAGTGAGGTGAAAGTGACCACAGATGACTTCAATAACATTAAAAATCTGTTGATTATTGCATTCTTTTTATCAGCTGTCTGTACTCTCATTCTGACAGCAGTTGATCTATTAGTGGACAAGTGATGTACTGTAATGCTACAATTATCCAAATCTGGTGGATTTTATACATAGACATATATGTATAAAATTCTTTCATGAAAAAGTACACTGACTCTGTCTCTGTATTCTATGCCCTTGAACTGATGCTGAACTTGTCCGCTTTTTTCCCTTCCCATGAGTATTTCGATCATGCACACCTGCATACACACGCAGCCCATTCTAATCTTGAATACTAATGTCACAGCGAGTGGCTATCCATCGGAGACACATGCATCATCATCAAGGAGCAAAGCATTGGGCGTGATGGTTCGGGCTGGAATTAACTCTCCTGACTAGTGTTGCCTCACACTCTCTCTAATCTCTCCTCTGAAGTACAATTATTTTGTGCTTCATAGATGAGATAATGAATTATTGAGAGATCAAAGTACAACAGGGCTTTGCTTTAATTCAGAGGCTCATTTCAGAGTGGAAATTGGAGTGCCAGTCGCATGTGTCTTCAATATTCATCATAAGTGGTAATTATTTGCTTGATTGGTAAACTGTAGTTCTGATGAAATATCAGATGGCTCGAAATGTCACAGTGATTCATAGCAGATGTTAATGACAAGGTCAAGACCTGTTATGATTTGTTTGGAAGCCTTTTAATTAATTTGTTATTACTTGTTGTGTTTATGCCGTATGCATATATCATTTTCCCATCTTAATAAAATCCAGGCATCCGTAGAATGTTAGATCATAATGTTTTTGAACCAAACAACTCATGTGCACTTTAAAGTCACTGATTCGTATACAAATTAAGCTTATAGTATTTTATATTCATAATTAGAAAATCTCTTTCAAAGATGCCATTGTCAACAGCTACATGCCTTTCTACAATTGGCTTTGGTTTACATTGGAAAACTCTTGTAAGACTATAATTCATATAAGAATGTAATAATTCATGGAAAGCGCTTTGGCTGGTTTTAGTGGTTAGAGAGTAGGAAACGTACTTAAGATGAAACCAGACAGACTGAATGAATAAACCATGAAGAGGGTCCGTGACCTACAGCATCATAAAATGATTCTACAGTAAATACATGTTCTAAATTATATTTTTATTGCCAAGGTTTCTCACAAAGACCTCTTTTCATCTTACAATATTGTGAAAATCAGAAAAATCTCAAGAGCTGAAAAATGACAATACATTCCATTAATGACATTTGCCACATTAATTGAATCCGAGCACTATGAGTTACAGAACAGCCATGTAAAATTGTAATTTGTAATTCAGTAAGCTGCTGAAGCATGAAATCCGTTTTTCACTTTCCTGTTAGAAGGCTCTTCACATTCAATTTAATATATTTTTTATGAAGTTTTTTTTCTGTGTGAATAACAAGAAAAAGTGTCCTGATGGAAATGCACTGGAGAATAAGAGGAATCTACAGTAGTTATATCCCTATTAGCCCCACCTTAAAGAAATGGAAATACAATTATATATTATAAAATATATGTACAATATTTGTATTTTGTTGTCAATTTTATATATTTATAGAAATTATTAATTTATATGTATTATTCATTTAAAATAGGTTTTTTAATATATATATATATATATATATATATATATATATATATATATATATATATATATATATATATATATATATATATATATTAAAATTATTTATATATAAAATCGTTTTAGAATATTTATACAAATTATTATATAATTGCATATAATAGATTATTATCAACCCATTCAATCACATTTTTTTCCCAGACATGAATATATACAAATTATGTGTCATAAGTAACCCTTTAAATAATTAATAATAATAATAAAAAAATGTATGAAAATCAGTGTTTTTACGCTGTCACAATTGACTGGTAGGGTGACTAATGAAAGCAAATATATCTGCAGTTTTAAAAATTGTTATATATCTTACATCAGCTATTTTAAACAGTTTGACAGCATTCTAGGGTTATTTATATATTTATATTTATATATTATATATAACTTATGAGATTAAAAAAATACAATTCATCCATCACCACATTTTTAAAGTAGTTATAAAATTTTCTAATCAAATTTCTAAACCAATTCTATGAGCATTACAACATCATTATTGTGCCATTTTTTTGTAACATTTGAATTTTTAATTTTAGCACAATATTTTGGCATTGTGCAGCATTTTATTGCCATTTTACTCTAGTAACTGCAATTGTATTATATTGCAAAAAAAAATTTTCTCCACCTATCACTATTGTGACTCTCAAGATATTTGCTCACTCTATGACCACACTCAACAAAAATAAATATATGCCAATGCATATATTAATAATAGAGACTCTAAAGATAATGTGTGCCTAAAATTTTACTTTACTAGCCATAAACCGCTCTGGTCAGGTGGCAATTCACATATTTAATTGAGACCTTTGTGTTTTCCATATTTGCAGGAAGTGCACTAAAATCAGTCAGTAAGATTTTAGACCTTTGTGAATGTAAACCTTTTTATGGTCACTATTATTATGACCGGTGGGATATCATCATAATTAATCAAACAATAAAATAATGAATAATAATTTATGTCATATCTAATCATATATTTAACATTATTAAAAATAATACATGTGATTTAATAAAATATTTTCATGTTTGGACTCTTTGTTGTTGTTTTTTTAATGTACCATGTGCTCTGTGTGCCCTACTTTTCTGTCCTCTGTTAATTGTCTGATTGTGTTCAGGTGTGTCTAGTTAATTTAGTAGTTTCCTTTGCACTATATAAGTTCCTGTTTGTCGTATGTTAAAATGGTCCGGTCTTGTCTATACATGCGCGTGGTTCCAGTCTGTCTACTGTATTATTGGCTGGCTGTATTATTATGATTTACTTTGTCGAAGATTAAAGGCTGTTAGAGTGATATTTTGTTGAGAGCTTCTTCCCTCAACCACACCGTGACAAATATACAATGATTAATTAACAATGTAATTAATTCTACAATAAATATACTAAGATATTTATAAAGCAAATTTAATCTACTACTTTGTGAGGGGTGTACATAAATTCAAAACCCCAAATAAATATAAGGCAATTTTGCACAATGTTTTAAAACATTTCAAAATAGTTCACAGTAATTGAAAACTAAGCTGAAAAAAGACAGACCTTAATCGCCTGGAACTGAATGCAAACACAGAGCCATTGTTTCAACATTGTGAGGCTCTGGGCAGCTGCAGCGGCTTGGCACTCTCTGCAGGGATGAGTCGCCCAGCGAGCCTGACCCTCAGACAGTCTGACATTTCTCCAGCACTGGGGGCTTTCAGCATGCCTGCAGCTGTCGAGATGCTACAGTGTTTGCAGGAGAAAAGAGGATTTGAAGGTCTCTGAAGCAGACAGGCAGGAGCCCAAACCGAGAGCCAATCCCATTGAGCCTCACACGCACATGTGTGCACACATGCAGGTGTGATTCCTGAGACCGTCTGGGGTGGCCACGTGTCTGCCAGGAACACACTTTCTCACCACCCCCACCTATTAATGCTCTTTGTGCCCGTAATACTCTGATTTGCTGGTATTTTGCAGCCTTGTTCGTGAAGCAAATCTCCCTGCTTTATTGAGGAATGCAGCACAGATGGCAGACGCCGTTTGCGCTGGTTCACAGAAAGCCCTTTTAGCAAGATTTCCAGTGTTTTTAGATGTCGGGCCCAATGAAAAAGAGTCCAGAGGAACGTCAGAGAGCAGCAGGGCGTCTCAAGATGTGAAGGAGAATATGAAGAATCAAGAAATCGCTCCAAACAAACACAGGAACCCTGTGGAAATATTGACACCTCAGGCCAGCACTGGTTAGTTGTTTACCGAACACACGCACACACACATGGCTGCAAGTCAAGAGACGATGGAGCTCACCTGCTCTGTGTCCTCGAAGTCTTGGCAAACATGCGTTTGCGTCCAGCGTTGAGAGTGATGTGTTCCAAATAAACTTAATACATGCACTCGATGATAGCTGATTTGCATTTTAATGCATATGCAGTCTTATTTAATTACTTTACTGATGAATACAAAAAGTCTGCTGATGTTAGGAGAAAAAGCTGTAGTCTGTAGGTTTTGTCTCTCTCCATGCGCCATCTCTGTTTGAAACCTGCAATTGCAGTCACTTCCAGAATTATTATTGAGTAGGGATATTGCTCCGGCTCCAGGAGTGGATGAATCTAATGTTCTGAGGTGAAAAAAAAAAAAAAAAAATGCAACATTTTTCCAGCAACATATGAATCACAAATGCTTCATATAATATAGAAAGAAATATTTTGAATCTATTTTCCTGAACAGTCAATGCTAATTAGTCTTAGTAATTTTGCAGATTTGATTTGTTTCATTGATTTTCCACAATGTACTGGAGTCAAGCCCTACTTATAGATTTTCATTGGCTCTCTGTCTGGTTTAGAAGACTGGCTTCGTATTGTAAGCCCAGCTGCTTAAGCCAATCATTCTGCAGAAGCCCTAAAAGTTCATGCTGAAAATATCCAAAAAAAAAAAGAAAAAACATCTTCTGAGAGTCTCTTGAAGTATCTTGTCATGCATTGCTGAAGTCTCTGTCTCTCAGACTCTGTTCCTTTACTCTGGCTATGAAGCTTTTTCATTCATCCAGAGTGTTGCTCAAAGGCCATAGTCTCTTTTCTCCGTCTCTCTTTCTTTTCTCTCTGCTCTGAGACTAAGACTCTGCCAGATCAATGTTTTCAAGCCAATCTTTAGATCCATTTCCTCATGAGAAGCTTGAGTCCGTCCATCTCTCGCTCTCCTCTGCTTCTTATTATATATTTCTTCTTCTGTCAGCCTCTTCTGATCACAAGATATCTTACCCTAGCAGAACCATGTGGAGAAGCAGGTAGTAAAATACCCACAGATTCCTGTGCTAGAATGCTTATTTGAAGGATTGAGCCTCTGAACGTGTATTTCAAACACAGTCAGTTTTAAATTGATGAAAAAAGAAGAAAGATGCAAAGATAGAAGAAACTGGGTGGCTCCAGTGAAATGCATTATTAATGCTGTTTGAAATAAAAATAAAAGTTTAGTCTTGTCATTCTCAGATAAAACAGCTATAGAGTAATGAGAGTTAACAGAAGTTTTTATTCCTTCTTACGATGTTTGCTTAACCTATGATTCATTGTCCAATAATCACCTAAACCTAAGCAGTAGCACTTTTACAATGATGGTAACACTTTGCCACAATAAGGTGTCATTTGTTAACATTAAAGTATTAACTAACATGAACAAACATTGAACAATGCATTTATTACACTATTAATTAATCGCTGTTGATGTTAGTTAATGAAAATGCTATAATTAATTGTTATTTCATGTTTAGTTCACAGAGCATTAACTAATGTTAACAAACACCGTTTTTGATTATAATAATGCTGAAAATAACATTAACTAGGGATTAAGAAGAACAAATGTAGAAGGATTGTTCATTCATCTTGACTAATGTAGATAGAGGCCACATTACCATTGAGTGATGCATTAAGCAAAACATCATTTGTTACAGCATTTATAAACCTTGGTTAAATTAATCAATATGCAACTGTTCATATTTATTTTATGTAAAGTTGAGATGCAACTTTTTATTTGTATAATGCATGTAGTAAATGTTACAAATTACTTTTTACCGAGATTATTCAACTCTTTAGAAGTATAATATACATCTTACCAATAGATTTTGTTTCTACACAAACACTGAGCTTTTTTTTTGTTGCATAATTGTTTGTTTTCTTTTTATTTTTTGATTATACATTTTAAAATTATCTTAAATATTTCAAAAATATATGTGGCCCTGGACCACATAAAGTCATGTATTAAGTAAAAATTGTGTTCCATGAATAACTTTGATAAATCTCCTGTAGTAAATATGTTAAATCATAATTTTTGATTAGTTATATGCATCACTGAGACCTTCATTTTGATAACTTTAAAGGTGAGATTTTATCAGTATTTGATCAGATTCCAAAAACATACACTTACTTACACTTATGACTGGTTTTGTAGACCAGGCTCACATTGATAGGAGGACATTTACTTTCCCCACTAGTCATTCTTCTACCTGTTACCATGTTGCCGCTGTACTGGGTGCACAATTATACAGTTACTTGAGCCGTGAAATTAATCTCACTTCTATATAGCAGGCCATCAAATTGTCCGCTGTTTTGTAGAAATGACCTAGATAAGTGTGATTTAAAGAGTTTTATCAAGCTTGTCTCTGAAATAAACTCTAAGCTAAACTGTCAGCTGTGACGCATAGTGGCAGGGCGCCAGAGCTGCATTATTTTACCATTTAGTGGATCAGATCGATTGACTATTTGTCTCTTTGAGTCGACTCAGAAGTCAAGAAGAAGGCAGAATGCTGCTAATTAACAGAGTGACAACAGCACACTGGAAAGAGGCGCTTTATACCACAGTGGAGCAATGCCAGTAGAGTTCAGGAAAACAGAAAGAAAATATAGAAAAGAGGGAAAATGCATTATTTTTCAGATACGTTTTATGTCTCAATATGTCCATTAAAATCTTACTCTCACTTTCATGGCTCTAAACCTGCCTGTAATAAATGTAATATTCCATTGTCTCTGTGTCTTCCTCTGTATTTATGGTCATAATTTGTTATATTTAAAGAGTGAGCATAATGCCCATCTAAACTGCAGTTCACAACCACGTGGTTTTGATGGGCGGCTCTCAGTGGATCTCTCCATGATCATATGAAGTTGATTTAAGAGATTGAAGCGTAGCCATGAATAAGAGACATGTGCTGAAACCTGACAGAGGAAGCTTAAGTGCTAATCTCAAATCCTGGGCTGCTGCAATACACTGAGATGAGGTTATGAAAAGAATTAGGGTGCTTTGAGTTTGCTCTGGGACTTGTGGGTGGGTTCATGAAGGCACAATGAATAGATAAGCTTCTCACACTGACAAGTTATTAAGTTTAATGGCTATCTTGAGACTCCTCCCTAAGGACTGGATGACTGAAGATAAATGAAATCTTTCTTCTTCAGCAGTTAGGATATTCTGGGAGTAACAGTTGCCCAGAGTACTTAAATCAAATGAGATGAATTTGAAGTGATTAAATACATGGATAAATGCAAATAACAGTGCTTTTGCATCTTTACCACTATATTAGAATAAACTGTATTTATATTTTGCGTAATAATAGAAGTATTTTTTTATTATTATTATTTAAATTAAAAATTAAAAACAGACAACATTAAAATGTTATAGGTTCTTTCTATTTACATTTATTTCCACCAGTGAGTATGTAAGTTATGTTATTTTTTTATTTTTTTATATAAATCTAGTTCATTTAGGAATGAAAGCTACTGTCTTTGTAAAAGATAACTAATAATAGAAATGCAGTCATGACACAAATTAATAATTTGTTCATGGATCTGTTATTCTACTGAATGTATTGATTCATTAAAAAGAATATATTCTTGCAGATTTATTTATATTAATAAGACTGTACTGTATTATGCTAGAATGCTTTTGTTGATAAATTTGGACTACATTTTTGTTGCAGGCTTGTTTTTGAGGGCAACTCCACTAAAACAACCTCCATGCAAAATGACAATCATTGCATTATTTGTTATGTATGTTGTATGTTGTTGTTGTTGTTGTTGTTGTTGTTGTTGTTGTTATATTCATACATAGACTGTGAACTTCTGCATTCAATATTAATCTATTACAGACCATAGAGAACTATAGGCAAGAAGTATACACACAATGCTGCCTACTTTTGGCAAAAAGATGGTAATAAGTATTATGCATATTCATATTTCAACAGTGTTGCTCATGAGTTGAATCTGTAAACAACTGGTGAAGATGAGCTCACACTGATTTCTGTATAGGCTTGTCTATTATCTGGCCTTGTTCTTGACAAGCAGAAAAAAGAAATAAGTCTGAAATGGGTCATTGGAAACGGTTGGATATGACCAGCAGCTGTGTTTGGGAGCTGGTATAATTGTTCGGTCTTAATCCAGAGATTTGCTTGACTCTGCTGCTCCATGATGGTCTTCCCATGAGTCCGCCGCTCCTCATCTCAGAGGTGTCTCATGAGGCAAGAGGCAGCACTGCTAAGCCAAGTCAACTGCTCTGAAAAAGCTGCAAGCCAATTTGTCATCTCTTCTCACTGTCTCACATGCAGTCTGCTTTCTTTACTTTCTTTTCTTTAATTTAACCACAGAACCTGTGTGCTATTGTAACTCTCCTCTCGGTAATGTGTGTGTGTGTGTGTATGTGCTTGCACACAGGTAGCATGTTTTTGGCCTTATAGAATCAAAAGGGATTTTAAACATTGCCCTTAACAAATGATACATACAAATGATCACTTGAACAAGCTGTACTTTCTAAAACCTTTATTATAAATAAATAAGTAAAATAATCATTTTACAGGTACCTATAAGAACAACTCTAGTATATCTTCCAGGCTGCCAATGGCCCATTTCAAGATGATTGAGGCAGATTGAGTTTGACCCTGTTTTCCTTGCCCTTAACACCTGTTTATAATCTCTTCTCTCCTCTTTCTGTCAACCTTCCTGCATAAACAGCAACCACTGATCTAACTGCAGTTGGATTCACTAAGAGTGAGAGGAAAGATAAGATTTCAAATAAATGGTGAAGGAGACAATTGAATGCAAGGTGCATTTTCCACAGGAGTATAGCAGTAATGGCTTCTTATCCCGACTTACTAATTCTCTCTGAATTGAAATGTTGTACAGCAGTGACAGATGCCAGGAAGGGAGAAGCTGCATTTTATTCTTGCCATCCATCTCCTTCCTGTCTTTTTCCAGCTGTCCATTATTCTCATCTTGCTGAGTTTGGCAATGTTAAAAAGGATAGGCTCATCCAAAAAAATAAAAATTTCTGGTCATCATTTATCTACCCTAGTTAAGTTGCAGGCCTGTGATGACTTTTATTCTTCTGCTGCAAACAAAAGAAGATATTTAGAAGTGTGCACATATGTCTGTAAACAGTTTGGGTTCCTATTGACTTTTACCTTTTTTTGGACTAAGAAACTATTTAGTCACCAGCATTCTTCAAAATATTTTGTGTTCCACAATCGAGAGTATGGTCATGCAGGTTTGGCATGACATGAGGGTGAGTTTTCATTTTTGGGGTGAACTTTAAGAAAATGAAAATATTAATTATTCATCCCCATATCAAACCAAACCTGTATGACTTTTATTTGATCTGTAGAGAAAAGTTTCATTTTTGACAATATATTCTCCTGGATATTTTTTTCCAATAGCATGAAAGTGAATATAGCATTTTCAAGGCCACCCAGTTGCAATGACAGAAAAGCACTATATAAAATGATCCACACATCTTATGTGCACTATTTTAAGTCTTCTTCTACAGCACACAATAGGTTTGTGTGAACATAATATAAAATATAACACTCTGAAACACTTGAAAATCCTCGGAATATAAGTAATGCAAGTCATACTACTAATATGATACTTTTATAGTCAGGTTTTGTTCATTTTTTTTTTAAAGAACATCTTACTGTATTCACACTGTAGACTTAGAAGAAAATGTAATAGTTTTTGTGTGAAACATAATGTAAGACATTATACTCTGAAACCTTGAAACCGCCAGCATGAATATAATGCTATAAGTGATGCTTGGCTATCAACTCCATGGAACCCCTTCAGTAGGTTAGTCCCTGATCACTTCGAAAAATCCTTTTTGAAAAATTACTTTTTGCACAATAAAATTACCCTCTAATACTAGCATTCTGATGTACTGAGTGTTATGTTGTGTTGTATTTGTGTTGTGTTGTGTTATGTTATGTCATTAAAATGGGTGTGAATAAAATCACCACCGATTGTTGTGGATTTGGCAGACACAAAAAATGCTCAGTGTTTTTATCTTGTGCTAGCAGTCATGCTGTCAATGACAAAGAACTAGGCCTATGGTTAACATAAACCCCATAAAACTTGACACCCAAAGCTCAGAGAACACCTGCCATATATCATACCAATAAACTACATTGATCAGATGTCAGGCAGATTTATTCCCCAAAGCTGTTACCACCGTCTGTGGGAAACTCACCAAGCAATGTGAGGCGAATCATCCCTGTAGGTATTGGCTAATGAGGTTTTAACATTATTATAAATAAGGATCAGTCAGAGTAAAATTGATCAACAGTGGCTCATTGATGCTGTTGGAATGCACTCATTTACATTGATGTAATTTAATGACTTGGAGAACCAGAGAACAGGTAGCCATGTGGTATGCCTGAACTATCTTACTTACTCTCCTTTCTTTATCTATTTGTCCTTACTTTTATTACTTTTGTTTCCCTGGCTTAGATGGTAGATGAAGTGAGTGTTTCTGATAAACTGAGCTGCTAACTCAGAAAATGAGAATGAGACAGTTGCAGTCACAGCCAGGCAGCAAAAATATCCCCAGATTACCCCACACTGCCCTATACTTGAGAAGAAGCTGCCATAAAGCTTAATAAAGGATATATACTTAGCAAATTACAACAGCAACATGTGGGAAAGCAGATGGGAGATGAAGGCAAAAGAGAAAAAGGCCTGCTAGTCCTCTTTTGAGGTATATTCTACAAAGAGAGACATGGCCTCATTTTACTCACTAAATATCAACAAACCAAACTTCTTTCTACATCAAAAGATCACCTTAGTAAGTGTGGGTGGGATTTGATATCAGAGTTTAAAGCTCTCAGCAGGTTACACTGCTCACAGTCAAGATCAGAATGAAGTGTTTCAGGCGTGACTCCATCCTCGGCCTCTGTGAGTGCCGCCAAATGTCCTGCAGTCATCCAGGTGAAGAGAGTCTCTAAAAACAAAAATCTGGACTTCAATTCCTGGAAACAGCTTCTCTACTCACTGCGGGGACTGAAAGCTCAGAGGTTGTCAACATCTACTCTCACCATTGCTCCTATCACTTTGTAGCCTGCATCACGCCTCTGTGGAGATGTGTGACCTCATCTAGATGTGCATGACATATAATGTCGTTATCTGCCTCTAGACTCAGCTGGTGAGAGTTCACTCACACCAATAATGACTGTACAATTGTTGACAAAAAATGACCATGTTCTATGGCATGATTTTATTTTATTTTGATAGGGAATGCTTAAGATTTGTTGCACAAAATCATGCTTGCATGCCAGCTACTTTGATTCGATGTACATGGGTGGTAAATATTATCTTTCCTTGTGGCACTAATGTTGTTATTGTGTGCTTTGAACTCTAACTGAAATTAAACTTTTTTTTTTTTTTTTTTAGCTAAATTAAAAGTGAATCAGGTACATTTAAGTTGAAGTAATATTAAAATTGCAAAGCGAAAGCTATGAGAGTATTTAAACTAATTAATGGAGATACAACTAAACTGGCTAATTACAATCTACAAAGAAACACAAAAACTCTTTTAGTAAATAAAAATCCTAAGATTTTCAAGAATTATATGCAGCTCACACTTCTAACAACACATTGAAAGTTCTTAAAAATAAAGGTTCCTTATTGGCATATAGTCTTCTATGAAGAGACCTTTAACATCCCATAGAACAAAAGAATGTTAAAATATTCTAAATACTTTTAAAGACATTTTGGTTCTTTTGAGGAACCAAAATCAGTTCTTCTGAAGGAATTATTAACAGTGTATAGATGTCTAGCAAGAAATTGAAAGGAAAAGCTATTTTTCAACAATACCAGGGGAAACATCACACGTAATTTAATGCAATTAGCTTTAAAACCACACCTGAGGAGTTTGGGCAGCTGATACAAGAACCTTGGCTGGAGCAAAACCTTAGAAGTAGCACTGACCAGTGGCAATCATTCCAAGCTGAGCTCTGGCCCAGATGAGCAGGGAAGAGAGGCCAGGCAGAAGGTAGCAAGAGAGAAAAGATTTAGTGAACAGATGGGTAGGTGTAGAGAGGCATTTACCCCTCTGTCTACTAATCACGGAAATGGCCAGTGCTTGCCTAAAAATTTTTTTATTTGAAGTTGTGTTGATCTTGCTCAGTGAAATTATCTGGTAAAAATCTTCTCAGAAAGGGTTTTGAGGTAAAGCTTATTGTTCTGATTATACTCTATTAATTTGCTTATTATACATATTAATGATATAATATTGGTCATTTATTAGTGCTCTACATCCTAAATCACTTCTAATAGCTTAAGCTAAACACATATTAATCTAAGCAGCAAATTAAGAATTTGACCCATTGAGGGGAAAGAAGTTGTAGTCAATAGTTAACAAAATTATTTAGCTATTCTAAAGTGTTACCAGATTTTATTTATAACTATTGGTAGTTTGCTGGCATGTTAAGTTAGGACTTATATGAATCTCCATACAATTAACATTTTTATATTTATTTAAATTTAGTAAATATTTATATGTTAATAAAATAATTTATTTAATATTTTATATAACAAAATATTGATCCAATTTAAAAAAACATTTTCATATCTATTTATGAACGAGAATTGCTAATACACAATAAATAGAATGTATTTTTAGTTTTATTTTTTAAAAAAAATGTTATTATATTGTCTTCATGGATGCACAAATAATGTTACAAAATGTTTTACATATGCCATGTTAGTCAGTGTTATAGGAAATTATTACTTATAGCGGTAATAGTATACAATGGGGTACAGAGCGGAAAAGTACACTGCGTGTCTTACATAAACATCAGAACATCAAACATATGACATTAACATTTTATTCATGGCCTAGACAGAGAAGAGTACAAGTGCCTTTTTATATGATGTGCAATGTAGCAGATGGAACATCATGTTGTATAATAGTGCATTACTGACAGTGGAGTACCTCCATAAGAGACTTTACTTTTATTCTAGGACCTTTTTCATGGTTGTTTTACTAATTCTCCTGTGCGTATAAAGGTAATACATGCTGTGAATTAGTGTTGAACAGCCACTGCAGAGCATGTGTCAGTCTCATCCAAACAACCAATGCAAGAGATGTTGGCAAACCCTCAGTCCACAGCAGTAGTAATTGCTACGCTGAATTTTCTTCACGGAGTAATGCATCCCCTGGACAATGCTTACAATGTACATTTTCTCCCAGCTTGTACTAATGAGATCAAGCTTGTTCTTTTCTGTCCTTAGTGTCTCTACTTGAACCGTTAGACAGTTGTTGAGTGCTAGTGGAGTGTAATTTCAAATCACATTGTCCTAAAAAGAGCCTGTAATTGGAAATATTCATTACAATTTAGAAAATGCTACAACCTTAGCATTTTAACCTTGTCTTTTAGTAGTTTGTCAGCACTCGACAGTTGTAATGGAGTACACTTACGTATATCTATATTTTGCATATAGCTCTAGCCTTATATATTCTCTAAAGCATCTTGTACTGCGGAGCATAGAGCTGAGCTGTCACCTCATAAATAGACACATCTCACATAGTCTCTACAATTCTGCCACACATTCTGTGCTGATCCTGAATGCAAAGAAGGCAGATCGGGCATTTCTTCAAATGCAATTTGTGTGAAGACACTTAAGGCGAGTAAATGAGACAGTGGGATGCATATAGAAGAATCTGGCTTTACAGAAATCAATAAAAGCAGTGTAAGGAAAATTGCCTGCAGTGCTCAAGGTTACACCAAGCAGCATGGATGTAGGAGCGGACATTTTATAAGCACTTCTTTTGTCTCTCTCAGTACTCGATGAGCCAAAAGATTTATTAGGAAAGAGAGCTAGGATCTTGAGCTATAGGAGAATGGCTTAGCAAGGTTGGTTTGAGAGGATATTTATGGGACTGTGTGGCAGAAGTTATTATACTTAGTAAACACAGTGCTTCAGACATCAGTTCTGTAGGGAGCACCTGGCATTATTCAGAGTGATCGTTCCAAGTCTCATTTTCAGACCAGCTTCTGGTCTATCCAGACGATCAGCCGAGTACCCGCTCTGCTGTATTCCAACAAGCTGCATGTTTGCAGCACGTTTTGAGTGGTGCTGTACCTGTAGTCACGACGGTATGCGAAGTAATTTCAATCCACGTTACGTTGGCTACCTGGTCTACTGGCATGGCGTGCATGGATGCATGCATCAGCGATGTACTAATAACTGCATATCAATTAGTTGATAAAACCTCAATTTTCCACAATTACTAATATCACGACTTTAAAACAACATTAATATGCTGGGAGATAATGGATGCTTTGGTGAAGGGCATATTTCCAACATAATGGTATCACAAGCTGGGCTTGAAAAAGATCCGCGAACACCTCAGCCAGGTTGGCAGAAAGGACCTTTAGGTGACACAAGGCCTTGCTAACTTTCCCATTTAAGACTCAAAAAAAATCGAGTAGAGAACAAAGGAGAAAAATCATAGCAAATACCCATTTGGAAAACATTTTGAGTACTTGCTTTATATCACTTGCTAACAGGACACGGAAGAGAGAAGGAACTAAGGCAGAGGGCACAGAGGGGGCCTCTGGAGCCCACAGACACCAACTGCAGGGGAGTGGGGATGCTGACAAATAGAGGCATTATTTACAGTAGCATTGATCCCCGGATATTTGAATTCTGAACCCTCCACAGCTACGTACCTCGTATTATCATTATATAATAAAAATGTATAAGGTTTCATATTTTAATGTTTTAGCATCACTCAGAAAAAGTACACAGGAAGTACATATATTTGTAAGATCAGGTTGGCACTTAAATAATCATTTAAATTATCATTAAAATGAATAACAATCATTAAGATTTTCTAAATCAAAAATATATTAATAAAGATTTTCAGTGCAGTTATACAGTTTTAATGCTAAGATTTATCTCATTGAACATCTTTAGAGAAGCATGCAGATCATGGCAGGCTTCAGTTTGCCAGTGCATTACACACAGCGATTTTAAGTAGTTTTGTAGAATGTGTTCCAGCAGCTATTTTAGTTTCCCAGTCTCAAGCTGTCCCACGATGGTGCCCAGCGGCTTTGTGCTAAAAGATAAGACATATTATTTTACCTAGTTCGTATGTTATTAAATAAACTTTTTGTAATTGTGTAGTTGTGTATGATAGATTTCTTTTGACTCTGTACAATTAATCAGTGTATTTGTGAGAGCCTGTAGAGAATCCCAGGCTGCACAATTTGGGAAATAAAGCAAGCTCTACAGCCAATCCCAGCATAAATTGATAAAAACAGCATCTATGACATTAAGCCAGATAATACTTTTCAATAGTAATATATCACACCTAAAATTCATGACCAAATAGCTTAGATTAAAGCGGAAATGTGTATTAAAATAATGAAAGAATAGAGAGCAATGTAATTCATTCAACAAATATAGAACTGCATAATTACCTTTACCATCCTACAGACTGTCTTTACTCAATACAGTTCTATAGAGTGAATTACTGTTAACTTACAAAGTTTTATTAAAAGCCAATTACAACTGTATATTAAATAAGATACTTATATTATGAAAGAAGCGATTGAGAAAGAATTAGTTAAAGTAAGAAATTTAATTTGACATTTATATCTCTTTAATGACTGATGTATATTTATCAAGAAGAGAAAGGAAATAAAATGCCTTTGATGTTTATATAACCTTTTGGGTGCTTGAACTGCACACAATATTAATAATTTTGAGATTATATTTGTCCTTGTAATCATGTTATGGATTCAAAGATTATAAATTATAGACAAATTACTCATAACTAAGAAATGGAAAATGAACTTTTTTACTTCTAGGAGCATAGTTAATTTGGCATACGACAAACCTGATCAAAACAAGCTGGGCTTTCCAGCTCCTTATCACCAATCCATGTTCTGTAATCAAGGAGGGTGTGAAAGATTAAGGCAAAGAACAAAGGGATTAGTTAGAGACATCTCCATTAATTAAGGAACATACCGATACTCTCTGTATGATGACATTTTGATAAACCTCACAACTCAGCTTCAAGTAGGTATAGAGGAAGGACAGGAGCATCATGCTATATAGATCACCTTTAGAGCTCATAATAAGAAAAACACTATATCAAAAGTCACACAAAGTGCCACCAAGCCAGCCATGAAAGACCAGATTACTGGGTTCTCCTAGAAGACAAGGTTGGTGAAAGGAAAGCTAAACTAACATTCAAATAGATGCATTTTCTTACATTATAATGAATTTTGAAAGGTGTGCAATAGACAGCAGATCTTTAGCAACTATACTTGGATGGAAGTAAATTGGAGAGAGAAGCTATTAAAACCAATTTAGAGCATAATTCTGTACTTCAAGGGTTGCATGAAGGAACAAAATGATTGCTTAGAACCTTGAGAACAGTAAATTGCTCAGAAAGAGCTTTAAATCATTATTGAATGTTTGCTGAGCTGAGCTCTCAGAGTAACAGGAAGACCAGTCATGTATAACACCAGCTTGAATGCTAGTTTAGTAACATACAACGTAACTCCTAGACACATACCAATATATTATTGTTTCAGCTGTAAGTTAGTACAAAAAACTTTATTGTGTATGTATGAAGTAGATATTAAATTAAAACTGTTAAATAAGCACTATTTAGTCCCAGACATCTTTTATTTATCCTCTTATTAACCAATGATCCTTTTAATTGATTTTCTAACTGGCTGCCCTACGATGATATAGGATGCATGTCTGCCTTAGCATTGGCCTTTTAAAGAAGAGTAAAAGCTGAAGTGTATTATTAGATCCTAAAGTACTATCCTGAGAATAGATCTCAAAGTACAGTATCAGTGTTTTTGTGTGGGTAAACTTTTTGAAACCGTTGCTTACATCACATACAAATGGCCCAACCTTTTCCATCCTGAGATTCCCTAATGCTTTCGTATGTATCTTTGCTATTTATTATTTATTATTTATTGTTATTTATTTGTTATTATTTGTTATTTATTTGTTGTTATTTATTTATTATTATTTGTTAAAATAGAGAATCCATTCAATGTATAAATCCAATTATTTTGTATCTTGTTTGTTCCATTATAAAGAACAAAAAATATATTTTTAATCTCATTAAAATCTCATAAAGAATTAAGACTCATTTATTGCTTTATTTCCTTCCTTTTTCCTCATAATATATAAATACAAAATCATGAGGTGGATCAAAGAACATGCCTACACATGTACATGAGCATAAGCCTAAAGATTCTTTGAGAGAGAGCAGAGGCAGGGTCCTTCATCACTCCATCACGAGACCTCAAAGGCTCTATACTTCCAGATTTGGAGTCAGCTGAAGTGAGAGATATTTCTGTCTTTTCAGGATGGAAAAGAGACTGAAGAGCTGAGATTAGGCCATGTGATCTGGTCAGTGCAGCTCCACTGAAGCAGGAGTACCCCGTCACTGAAGGATGAAGCAGTGTCTGATGGAGAAGTTATGGACAGTGGTGGCTGATGTACACAGGTTGGATTTAATAGCACAGAAAATGAGCCCAGAAGAAGAATGATTCCACGGACATTAAAAAAAAAAAGTAATGAACACTCAATTGCACTATCTTAGTAGTTTATTATCCAGGAGTCAGTGGCATCCACAGCAGCAAATATATGTAAGCAACTGGGTGGGCCAGGCAGCTTTCTAACCTTTCTCCCGGGAAGAGCCACAGCCAGAGAGTGTGCACCAAGCAAACATCAAGGAGTATCGTAAATCAATTGCACTCCCAGATTCATCTCACTCACGCCAACTAAGCTGGCCTGTGTGGAATGCAGCAGAACTAGCCTGTTTCTAGAGAGTATCATGGCACACTCTTATTGGTGCTGCCTTTATGGCAATAAGTAATAATCACTTGAAGTGTAGGAAACCATTAAACTTTGGTCAATTGATGTTAATATACATTTATGTACATATATACACTTAGCATTTATCATCCAGTGAGAGAGGAGAAAATTTCCCATACCCAAGTGTTTGAAATCAATATGTATTACTGTAGCTCACTTTGAGATATCCAGTCAGTTTTATTTGTTTTATTTTATTTTATTTATAATTTGTCCTATGCCAGGTAAATCGATCATTATTAAATATAAATTAAATGCAAATGTATAATTCTCTATATTTAGAGGCTGAAACAACTTTCTATTGTTTAGATTAAATTTATTAATATTATTAATACCTTGCAGCATGTATTTCTGTAGGAAGAGAAAATGATCATAAATAACAGCTTTTCCCAGTGTATTTCTTGTCTGTCAGTCTAATTTAATTTCCCCATTAAAATGAGTGACTGTGGGCACTGCTAAATGAATCAAATAAGTTCAGACTCTCTGTAACTCTAACTCTCACCGTTGGCCAGCCAGACTCATTAAATCAGTCAAGCCTCACGCCCTCGATTGACCAGCTCACCATGACCTTATAGTTTAATGGGCACTCTGCCTGCAGAGATAAAGAGTGTCTACTTAAAAGAGACAGTCTCAGATAGGAGGATATAATGTTCTGTCACTTCTGTAGTATGGACCATTTAGAAAATCATAAAGCGGAGAAAATCACCAGATTAAAAACCATGATCCAAGTATGCCAGTATAGTTTTAATTCACCATTTATTAAGCTATTGAAATTTAGATAAAAACCACCAAAACTCTTAGATTTTATGTATCCATCAACTTCTATAGTTGCTGTATCATCACTCCAATGGACCAAGCAGTTTCAGTTTTAACCTAGAATTGGGATGCAATGCACTCGACACTAGAAGACACATTGGACAGTGCTACTCTTAAGATGCAGAAGAAGGGACAAATGTCTTGGTTTTAATATGCTCACCTCTTCTTTTCTTTCTGTTACATTAAGATTGTGCACTGTGTAGAGAGATTCTGGTCTTAAGTCAGAGTGAGTTCACTGTGAGATTCTTACCAACCTTGTGTGCTGAGAGCTCCTCCAGAGCTATCAGATTATACCATACACATGGATATCTGGAGAAATGTTTTGTGTTAGATCTGTTTGCTCAAGTGCCATGGTATTATCATTAAAGGTTTGAGAGGAATGAGAGACGAGGTGGGATTGTGGTCAATGATGTGATTTGTTTTCTGACCACTTATTAAAGTTATTTTTTGTTGTAACTTGAGAAGAGACTGTTGTACTGTAAATACAAAAAAAAAAGTCCCAGTCAGTCTACTCAAACCTCACTCCTATTGAAAGATAAGAACATACAAAGAGATATACACACAGCAATGTAATTTAGGAGACTTTGACCATTATTTTTTTTGTTTGTGTTTTGTTGAGGGTGGAGTTCTTATTGCAGAGCATGTTCTACTTACACACTTTTCAAAGGTATGACGCATATGTATATAAATGCATTATATACTCTCTTTCTATATATATATATATATATATATATATATATATATATATATATGTATGTGTGTGTGTGTGTGTGTGTATGTGTGTGTGTGTGTGTGTGTGTGTATAAATGTAATACTAACGTAAGTTATAAGTACATTAGATAGTATTCAGTGTATTTTGCACATTTAGTTATGTGCTTGCAGCTTATGGAATTAGTGTGGAAAAATGATTTTTAGAAATATCTGCATAACAGGAAACATTTAAGAATAAATTCTCTGAATGCACAGAATATGCTGTTTTATAAAAAAAATAAAAATAAAAAAACTTTATATATGATTTCATGAATTTAGAATATTTATCGAAATCTACTGGCCTTTGATTAAAAATGTGGAATTTTCAGTAAATCTTAACTAGGTCCGTTCATCCAAATTTCATGTCGTGAGGCCACAGTGGCACTGACTATCAGCCATGACATCTTGGCCTCAACCATGGCCAACCAAACAATGGCGATTATTTTAATGAGACAAAGCCATTGACCACAGATATACCAAAGATATCAAATCCAATCCATGGCTTTCTTATATGTTTTCCTCCATAAAAATTCTAGCGCAAGCAGATGATCTTCTGATGACCCTTCCCCACTCGCATGCAATGAAAATTTGTTTTAGCAACTTATTTCTAGTTGTTTCAACATTTTGAACCCATAGCAGGCTTACAGTGGGATATCCTGCCTGTTTTCTAATTGCTCTAATTACATGCAGCAATTTAATTATAACTCTTCTCCCTATCTCATTTATATAAATGTATCCAGATATCATTAAAACTATCAAAATATTAATTCTGTTAGCTTACTTTTTCTAAACATGAACAATTACAGCTGTTGCGGTGATATATTTCAAGTGTTTCCAGCATACTGTTCTTGTTATTTATTTGTCATTACGCGAAAACATGAGATGTATTCTCCTAAAATGTGATATCCTCACTCCGAGGACCTGCAGGCCTGAAACTCTTTAGTGAATATTAGATGTAGAAGCATAGAGTTTTCAAAAGAGAAGCTTTTACGGGTTAAGCCAACTCTGTCCATGCCTGTATTTGAGACCTTAGCGATTGGATATGAGCAAGCCATGGTGTGTCTCGCTGCTGATGTTCTCTCTTAGAAGATGCATAGAATATCTATCTTTAAGCATATACAATTAGGCATTGTGATCATGACACTTGGTAGCAATGTATCAATTAACCTGGTAACCATATAAAAAACTGCCTCATTTGTATGAAACAAATCAGTGAAATCTTCTCTGCCTTACCATGTGCAATCACACTCGCGCCCCTGCTCAAGGAGCACATGATGCTTTCACTGAGGAATATATATCTCTTGTAGGTAAAAGCAGATCTATTCAAACTGTAAAGCAGGGTCAGCTGTGTAAACTAAATCAAAACCAGTAACGTACGCGGCATTCTGGCATTTTGTACTGGTTGTGAATTAGATTAAATAACCCATTAAATTTATCAGCAATCTTTTCAATTACATCCCCTCTTATAAACTTTTATGTGGAATATATTTTTCTTACATCATCTTTTTAACTTATGGTTGCTATATCTTGGAGTACTTTGACAACCCCATCCATTAACTCATGTGCCCAACCTTAAAGTGCTGCATTTGAACAAGCGGAAACCAAATGAAAAATAGGCCTTAGGCAGCTTGTGTAATGGATAACCACAGTAGCCTGTGCCTTTGTATGCGTTATTGAGTAAAGTGCAGTGTTATATTAGCTTTCTTTTCTATTCTCACAGTTGTAATTACATTCTTGCCACTTTGCATTTACAGAAAGGCTTTTCAAGTTACATCACCACTTGCAGCCTGTAGGAAACAGAGGAGCTTTGTACTTTTTATCTACATACTTAAAAGGCAATAATGTTGCTTCAGCAGAATATTATAGTGAAAGTTCTAATACAGTCTTTAAAACTGAAAAAATACAGGAAATGGACACTGAACTTTTATGTATACCAGGACTGGTGCTCTCATGAGGAGTTTACTCATTTTATTTATTTGTTGTAACTTGTTAATATAAGCTAGACTATTTGGAAGCTATTTTTCAGTTGTCAGGATAGAAAAGATTGTAGTCTTATGTGTGTTTAGATCGTTAAGCTAAGACTGAAACTATGCATCTATCACAGAAAAAAATCCTCACTGAAAAATATAGGCAAAGTGTGGCATTAGTTAGGCTACTGGTGCATAGTAGATTTACTTTTTTAACTATACTTTCCATGATAGTTAGTAGGCCTCTTTTAATTTCATCTTCTGTAAAGATAGCTTTTAATTTTCCCAGGAGATTCGGGCCCAGATAAGCTAGATTGAACCCAATCATTGCTCACTATACAGGCGCGTGTATCCCACCCTCTCTCTTCCTCACGCTCTCTCTCTCTCGCGCGCACGCCTCTCTCACTTCTCTCTCCGGCGCTCTGTACAGGAGGATACTCATCATCTTTGCTGGAAGCGTCTCACGGCGGAAGAAAAGCCGCCGGCAGCTGCGAGACCGTGTCGCTGTTTACGGAGAAAAGGCTCCTCGGCTCAGCGTGTATGCATTATTACAAATTAAAGGCTGGGTGGTAGAGCGCGTCTTTGTGCGATTTCCACCGAGGCCGAGTCACTGGGAGTTATTGCGCGTGCGGGAAGCCGGCACCTATTGATGCGACTGGACACCTTTTGCGTTATTTTACTTGCGTGCTCCATTTCGACCAGCGTACATTTATAACGCAGCATATCTAAAACGCGTTATTACCTAGCTACAGTGGGTTGCAATGTTGACGTCGTGGCGAACGAAGAGGCGAGCGCAAACGTCCTGGTGAAGCTCTGCGGAGTCTTTCACCGATCAAACCGCGCTCCAGGTGGGTGGAACCAGCATCGGCGTCACCTCGCCGCGTGTCTGTCAGCACATAAGACTTCAATCGTGCCTGTCATGCTGCCATTTCACTTTCCCATTACTCTGCCAAAGCGTTTCCTGTCTTGCCGTGACATCCCACAGTGTTCTGGACAAGCAATCTTTTCTCATTATTGGCTGTAACATGTCTGCCATTGACTTTGAGTACTGTTAATAATAGTCTAGATGTGCTGCGTGCCCATTGGGCTGTCACTCCTTATGCCACGGCATTGTGTGTATCTCGTTTTGTGCTCTTGTAGTACTATTACACTTTCATGCCAGAATTGTGCTTCTAGGTCATTCATAAACCTTCCTCTCATCCCGAACTAACACACTTGCTGTCATTACAGCTTTTTGTGTTCCTTAGTCATAATCAAGATATTTCTATTGGGCCCTACTGTACAAAGCTCATCAATGTTCATAAAAGTTATTCTCAGACAGATTACCAGTTGGTTGTTCAATTTTCAAGCAACTCCTACAACAGTCATCTCAATCCTCATTATTTAACCCTACATCTCGCCCGGGAGATAAAAAGCATTTATCAGACCTTTCAAAGCGATGAGTGGAAAGCACTTAAGTCCAAAATTGGCATAATCATGTGCATTATTAAGTTTTACAGATAGCTGTAAGCTTCTTACTATTTAAATGAATGGTATCACAGTCAATTAAGTAATTTTTTTTGATGCAGGTGGCGTGGATGCTGTGTACTTTACTGAGAGAAAACAAGGTTGGCGCTAGTATTTGTGTGCAGGAGGATGGGCGGGAGAGCTGTAACTCAAAGGTCTGTACACTTTATTTATTACCACATACACAAAGCTTTACGTTTTGTAATTTTTGTTGTACAATGGCCATTTATTTAGATATTTATAAATTGCATTTTTGCGTTTATATGTATTTTATAGATGACAAAAGTTATTTATTTTAAAATTAATGATTAATATTTTGCTTTAAAGATAATATAACCTCTCACCCATATTTTTAGGGTTATATAAGAACTCTGATATGATATGGAAACAGAGCGGCTCTGGACCTCCACCATTTCCAGTCATCTTGCGCAACTCCATCTGAAGCCAGGAGGCCCCTGCTGACCTAAAGCAGACAAGGCCTCCTAGAGAGCACTCCAGGTAGAGTAAGCATCATCCTATACTCTGAGATGTGTTGTCCACTGGGAAAATCGTTATAAATGTGGCTTTTCCTTTGGAGATTCACCTGAGGACTCTTCCAGATTTGATGTTTATTGTGTGAAGGTGCATTATACCCTCAGGTGGCTAACTAATGTGTGTTATGTATGGAAAACACTTCCAGTCTTCACAAGTTTTCCCGCCTTGGAAATAAAATCAGTAATAGTGTTCATTTTATAACATGAGCACTCCACTACCACTGAAAGCGTATATATTTTTAGACTGGCTGCTCCCACTTCCCGTATGCATGATTAGTTTCGCCTGCGCCTCCCATCCCAAATCTTTCAGCCCCAGATGTTGATCATCAGCTCATGCCATTATATATTTAGTGACAAAACTCAATAAAGCACACAGCAGAAGTTTCCCCAGCCCATTCAAAACCTCAGCATCAGCAGACTGCTCTCATTGTGAGAGGCCAGGGAGAAGGAATAGATCAGTTTTTGGAGAGGTGCCGTGTATGGACTCTGTTTGAGTTGTATTCCTCACCCACAGAACTGATTTAGACAGGAAATGCTACATGTGGCAGGAACCTGCTTTGATATGAAATGAAGGACCTCTGGATTTGGAGTGTTTGATGTATCTTGTTCAAAGAGACAGAGACAGCTCACAGTAGACATTTCACAGTAGGACTGTCCAGCTCTTACAACCCGTACATAGTCTGATATCTATTGTACTGAATCACACCACAAGCTCAGAACTCGTACTCTGATGCGGTGAAGTAAGATAGCTATTATGATAGTAATATCAGATGTAGTCAATGTTTATGTCTTTTAATTTGGGAATTTTGCTTTAATTTAAACAAAAACGACTATAATTATAAGTGAAAGCATTATAGCAACAACTTGTCCTAGTGGATTTAAACTCAGACTAATTCAAATGGGAGCGTAAAACTAATAATAATGCATTTCTAAATCTCACCCAACCCTCAGAATATGTTATGCCATTTTAAATGCTTTTAAAAAGTGAATTATTTTAATTAGATTTAATTATGCATTTAAACATATATAATATATATATAATGTGTGTATGTGTATATATATATATATCATATAACACTCATATTACTCTAGCATAAACCTAAACAGAGAATACAAATTCTGGTATGCTGGGTATGCTGGGTTTGACTGACCTCAGCTGGAGTTTAGTCAGGAAATCAGACATGCAAAGAGAGTTTAAGCCAAATCCTGAGGATAGGGCAACCTGATGATTAAAATTATGACCCCACAAAGTTTATTCGGTTATGAGAAGTCATACCAGAATGGCTGAAACTATCCCTAAAACACTGGATTATTGTGTTTTAAAAGAATACAGGGAATTTTTTTTTATTTATATATATATATATATATATATATATATATATATATATATATATATGCCTATAAAATATAGGCATCTCCACCCTCTTTTCTTATTGGCTCTGTGGTTTAAAAAGGTGTTTTTGGAACATGCATTTTGGGTTTGAGGCTGAAAAAGTAGCATTACCACTCATATTACTTCAAGAATGCCAATTGTAATTCCAGATGCAAGCCAACAAACATCTGAGACAGAGGCTGGAAGACAAGCACACTTTCAACAAACATTATTATTCAATCTATTCAAAATATC
Organism: Puntigrus tetrazona; assembly: GCF_018831695.1. Classification (NCBI taxonomy): domain Eukaryota; kingdom Metazoa; phylum Chordata; class Actinopteri; order Cypriniformes; family Cyprinidae; genus Puntigrus; species Puntigrus tetrazona. The sequence continues at coordinate 14,179,598 of NC_056712.1, forward strand.
ATTTTAATTTCTTTGTATTAAAGACATTATATTGTTTATATTTTTGTGATGTGATGAATACCATTTGAAATAAATATGTTTAATAGTTTATATTATTATAATACATACTTTTATAAAGCGTGTTCTCTTTTCATTTTCCACATTTTTCTTTCTACCATCTTCTATACAGATACTCACGAAAAATAATTATAATGATAAAAAAAAAAATTAGCACACTATATAAATGGAATAGAAATAGGAAATAAGTTACTAGCTTCATCACAGAATGTTTTTATTTGTTATTATATTTTATTTATTTTCTGTTTCTCAAGATTTCTGTATATCCTCCCTGTATAAAGGATTTAAATTATCAAAATATAAATCAAATGATTCCTCATGATGCGGCCATTAAATACACGAGTATTTCTGCATATAACAAACTCTACTGTGAAAAAAAAAATTGTATCACTGTGTAGAAATCAAAATTCAATTAGAAAGCTTATTTGTGTTACAGTGTCTGTTTTATTCTCTCTTGACATCCAGCAGGCAATTGGCCATTGACCTCATGTGACTGTTGCCTGTGAGTTATTGAGCCGATTGTGTACTTAGCATGCTCTCAGAAGTGTTGTGTCTTGCATGCATTGTTGTTCCATAGTCTGCTGCTGAAGCTCTGTACTCCATTACATCCGGATGTTTCTCTCTGGATGCAGGTGGTTAGATGCAGCAGTGGCGAAATGATCATCCAGCTCTGCAGGAGTCTGGCTAGGCGAGAACAGCAGTCTTCATCTGGAGCTGGGCTGTGGCCGTTCTTCCGTAAGTGCCAATCTGCCAATCCTATTATGAAAGCTGTCTTTGCCCACTAGTCCGTCTATTTTGGCTATGCATCCTCCCAAAAGAAAAGTGAGAAATGTTATTATTTTAAGCTCAAAAGTTACAAGTTTGAAGTTTGGGATTAGTACAGTTTTATATAGAAAAAGTATCTTACCATGTACAAGCCTTGATTTGTTAATGAGAAATGGGGAAAAATATTGCTGAAATAATGTATTTTAGAGAGTAAAAAACTTTTATTTTAAAGTATTTAAAAGGTAATGTATTTCTGTGATGTCTGACCTCCAATGTGATTAATAAGTCCTTTGAAATCAACAAATCAACATAAGCAACATTTCATATATTTAACAGATTATTTTAGATGTAATATTTTTGTAGAAATATTTTTCAAGAAAAATAAAATTATAAATGTCTTTTAGTAATATGAACAATAAAGTATTAATTCCTTAAAACAAATAAATGCAAAATACCATAAATACAAAAAATAATTGTATATTAAGCTGTCGTTAAACAACATTACTAAAATGAAAATCCAACCCAAAAGAGCATTTACAACATACTACACTTCAAACATGACATTTCCATGAAGAAAAATGTTAAACAATTTTTAGATCCCAGGAGCAATTTATTACAAATTTCTTTCCCACAAATATATATCCATATTCAGTAACACCAGAAAATGCAGAATAAAGCAAAATAGGGTCAGTTTGACCTGCATTTGTGTATTTATTAATCTGTGTTGTGAAATATAGAATATCTAAAAGAATTGCCACTTTTGGTGTGTGAGCATCTGTATTATCATAGTCCCAATTTGTATTGTTAGTGGCCTTCATGGGTACACATTTGACTGCTGCCTGTTGCATTAACTCAACATGTGGGAGATTGTGAGTTTTTCAAAAAGCCATGCTAGTCTAAGCTGTGCCACCAGAGCTCCTGTTTCCTGATCCTCATCTTCCACTGAATGTAACATTTATGACATCATCCTCCAGAATTACCATGGATACACCAATGAACAGAATTCATGCCTGGCATGGATTACACAGGGAGGCTGGACTCCAGCTGGAATGCATCGCAGAGTGAGTGCACATTCTCATATCCACTGAGTCATTATGCATGCTGATAATGTCTGGAAATCGCAGTTTTACCAATTTAAGAGCAGAAGCCTCTCCAGCGATTGGATACAAATCAAGTGGTGATTTTCTCACCATAAGGGCAGTGATATTTCTTCAAAAGAGACCGATATCTCAGGATGCACTACAAGGATAGTCTGAATATTATAGAATACATTAATCCAAATCCATTATTATGAATTATTTCCATAAATCTCGTATTTAAATTATAACTATATCCAGATTTGCCTTCAGCAGAAAATCTAACTCAGATAATAGAAATGTTTTAAATCAGTTTCAAAAAACCTTCTTCAAATGTTACATTGATTTGATTAATAATAATAACAAAAGCCAAAGAGCCCAGTATAAAAAGCCCTCTTAAAAATGAAACATAGCGATTGAATTACATCAGAGCTTTAAGTAGATAAAGTCAAGCGTCAACCCAAGAACAGACCTCTTGAAGAGTCGTGCATTTCATGACTAAATTAAATGGATGCACATTCCTCTCGAGAAAAGAATCCCTCCTGTTTTGAGTTTGGTATGGCTTGATTATACTTTTTCATGCGCATCTCTGGCCGTCTCAGGCGTGGCAGATCTGTGAATCTCTACATGATCTGGCACAGATTAGGATGGGGATTTGAGAGTACAGCTCTATAATCCCAGAGGAGCCGCAGTAAACCGGCTGGATTGGAGAAGCCTGTAGTGTGATGAGAGTATAAATAGTCTTTTTGTGTTAGAGGTAATTAATGTGTCCTTCTACTCCATGATTGCTAAGTGAAGCTGTGTCTAGTTTCTGCCAGATCTTTCTGAACAGGAAGCTGGTCGTTCAAAGTTCTCTTATTGCCCTCTCTCAGTCTCCTCCTCCCATGTCTCCTTCTCATTATCTAGCTCTCTCTCCATGAACCTTTACCACCATCATTTTACACCTGTCTCTCAATCCGCCTCCTCTCACTCTGTCTCTGGGGCGCCTTCTACAGCTGACCTGGGGTCTCTGGGCCGGTAACCTCAGGCAGTCTCATACAGTGCAGGCGACTACTGAGAAGGCAGGGCCTCAGCGGCTGACAAAAGGGCAGAGAAAAAAATAGAAATGCTAAGATAAAGTGGAGAGAGCAATGTTTTACCAATATACTGTGCAGCAGAAGGACAGAGAGAATGTGCAGAAGCACTTCAGATGAAAAGGAAAGCAGGGAGATGTGGCATTTCAATCATCAAGCCTCATTGAAATTGCACAGTACAGTATCTCACAAACAGCCCAAAGGATTAACCACATGTTTAATGTCAGTTCTCACATGAGAATACAGCCTAGGCGTAAATTATAAATTTGAAACTCTTCTTAACCCAACAAAGATCTTTGTGCTATCATGAAAGCGTGCAGTTTTCTATTCAGAGAAGTAGCCTTAGTTTTGTATAAGTGCCCAGGATCACTGGTTCAGTTTGCTATATGGATGTTGCTGTCCTCAAAATTTTTCTCCCAGTATGTCACGCGCTGCTGCTGTACCATGCACTTGCATAATAAAGACAAATGAAAACACTTGGAAGTAACAGCATATACTCCTTAATTAGAAATGTATGTATTTTAATTCTTAAATGTATTTGCAGGAATAGATATTGTAAAATAAATAAATAAATAAAAAGAATAAAAAAAAAAATTATTTTTTTATTATTTTAGTTTTGACATCTTTTCATGTTATCTTTTAAATGATATCAGAGCATATGTTATATAATGAGGAAGCTATTAAGTATTCGGATAATCAAATTTATCATGCCAAATGTAATTAGCCTGCTGGCTTCCCCTCACAACTGCTAAAAATCTGACAGAGAAATAGTAGAAATTTTTATTTAAATAATAGATGAAGCTGAAAAGAATAGTTTCCATTATAAAAATTAGACACCAGACATTAAGGTTACATGCAATAATAAAATAATTGAGATGTGGATTTCTACCAAATAAAATGAGTGTAGTAGTAGAATTAAATTACAAAGTAATAAATATATATAAGTTATAACTATATAAATAAGCTCTTATCTTCTCTCATTCATTTTTATTTTCTGGAAATAGTTTCAGTGCTTTTGTATTCCAGTCAGGATGTACTGAGGACAAAGGTTTGTCTTGTACCTTATCTTGTTTTGTTTTATCTGGCTGATGGTTTCTCTCTGCAGTGCACTGGGTTTCAGTGAAGCTAAATCTCTTTCTCTCCCTGCAGTTGTTGTTTCATTTCTGTCTGATTTGCCATGTGAAGCCATTTTGTCTGGCAAGCATGGTGGCTATATAGTGAAGAGCTTTACAGATGGAGTAGTTAGTTCAATGCAGTAGCAGGTGAGGACACAGAGAAAGGTGAGTGTGTGTGAGGTGTGTGTGTGTGTGTGTGTGTGGGATTGGAAGTAAATGAGAGATAAAGGACAAACATTGTTTCTTCCAGACAGACAGCACACATTTTAGCTGGCATATCACATGTGTCCTACTCACAAACAATAAAGTGAATTGTTTGCTGTTGAACAATTTAAAATAATCTTTGCTTTGCCTTTGCAGCACTTTGCTGTGTTTGTGCATGAGACATCCACCTCATAGACTGCATTGCCCCGACTTCACCTCTAGATGGCACTACTTAACAGCCTCCTTGCCAGAACAACCAATCAACACATTAGACCCTCTTTCTCTCTCAGCTTATATCCCAGTCAGTTATTAATACACTGCTGTTAGACACTTTCTTCCAACAGAAATGGTTTTACTTACGTATGCTACCGTATGTGTCCTTAACCTATAAATTATAACTAACAGATATGTATCACGGTACATTTCTAAAAAGTGATACTGACCTATAGATAACATATAGCCTAAAAAGACTTTAATCAGTTATAATGGTTTTTAATTATTATATTTTTTACTGCTTCTACATTTCCTATAATACCATTCGGTATTATATACTGTCTTTAAAGAAACATTTGTTTTTATTTTTAGTTAATTAAATCAATTAAGTGTTATTGTTCCCAGTTTTCTCCACAGTTACTGGTTTCTTTCACTTTAAATCACCTCTTTTAACCCCATTGTTGTTTGCTCTGCCCACATTTCCAGCGTCTCAAGCAGAGTTCTGCGTTAGTTTCCAGCTGCGTTAACAGGCGGCTATACATTTAGACTAAAACCCAGGGGCAGTACATGAGGTTAGAAACCACCACATTGAGCTATATCAGAAATTTCAGTTGGAAGCAGATGAAGCCTCTTTGATTAATCTTAAGACAGGAATGGCTTTGGTAAAAGGCATATTATATTATTGAATTTACATGACCTGCTTCAAAGTCCCAATATCCACATAAATGTCAGCATGCTGAGCAGTTTCCAATAAATCAATAATTTCTACACAAGTTGCCATAACACCTTGTTAGGAAATGGTGCTCTATACTCTACACTAAGAGCTAGATTTATGCATAAAAGTTTTCATATTACATCTTTTTATGCTGCTCAAGTGTCCAATCAAGCTAAGTGACAAGATTCTCCACCCTAAACATGTGCATATAAATGGACTGAATCCTCAGATAATATTATAGAGTCTCCATACGACAGAGCTTGGGAACTGCAGAATAGTTATCAATTATTTAAAGTACAAAACTTATTTTTCAGGCGTGAACTTACTCTGCTTCTCAGGACTGTCAAACCAAAACTATTCAATGCCTTCACTATCTGCTTTAATATTGGAGACCTTTCTGAACAGATTTTTCAGTTTGCATTGAGCCAGGAAATTGTATAAAATATGAATTAAGATGCAGACAGTATCAGTTTCATATTATGAATGCACAGTTTCACTCATTCAATCAGATAGGTATTCTTTCCTATAAATAATGAGATATGCTTAAAGCTCAGAAGTGACATATTTCTTTTCTTATATTTCTCCAGTTCCTATTTGAGACAGTAATATACCACATTCAGTAACTTTAGAGGTTTAATGATAAGCCACTGTATTTGTGAGACTTTTACATTTAAGTGGAGTTGAATTCAGTGTCCTGGATGCATGACTGTATTAATAAAAACTGGATCATTTTTAGACCTTACTGATTGTCCACCCCCTTACGTGCCCACTCACCAAAATAGCTAAATCAGAAAGATTGCCTTAGTAGACAGGTATTTGGAGTTAAAAAGAAAGAAAAATACATAAAAAGGTACATAAAGTAATATTACAACGAAAATGTATGATATCAGTATTTTTTAAATTGCAAAAAATATAAACTTGCCACTACCTTAAAGTGTTGTCAGGTGCAGTGACTGACAGTCTCTAGAACATCTAACTCCAGTTCTTTGTATCAAATTGTTAAAAGTACTATACATATACAAGGTATATAAAAGAGAAACATCTATCACCACAATTTTTAAGC